>NW_013953436.1:71448-98311 GCF_001266775.1 Austrofundulus limnaeus
CAAAGAAGTCGTTCCGGAACATCATCCTGTCAGAACTTTTCGTTCCACACAGCCAAAATTCAGTTCTTCCACTGATGCATGTTTTCGTARTACTCTAAAACAAAAACACATGCTGCACCTACTTTAATAGCATCGCTGCCGTACATTTTGGAGAAAAGCCAGTAGTTGTGTGGATTTTTCCAGTTGTTTTTCTGTACAATCTCGCGATTTTCCTGCACACAGAAGATTAGGTTACTTAAACGTTGTGCACAGACTGTCCAGGTAAAAACCACCAAATTAAGCAGAACATTTCTTGCTGTACAATAATCCTGTTTTAGTAATGAAACAGTTGTTTAAGACCAAATAAAAGATGATAATTGAAGCAGATACATTGTTATTATCGCCCGCTGCCTGGGCTAAATYCTATGTCTGTGTCTGTCAGGAAAATATCTCCTGAATCAGTAAACAGATTTTAATGAAACTTTCAGAAAGTAATCGTTGGATGCACATCTGCAGCTCATGACCCTTTGGAGTCAACCCAGTTCAAGATGACCACCATAACAGAGCAATGTGAGTACACAAAAATAGCTCCAACTCAAGAGCTACCAAAGCCAACTGGTTTAAGGAAACACAAAAAAATGTCCAGAATTTAGCAGATTTTATAGATATTTGGCTAAAATTTGMGGTGATAATAGCATAACACACTCAGATCTYGAAGCACGATGGATCAGTGGTTAGCCCCGACGCCTCAGAAAGTCCTGGGTTCGATCCCCGGTTCTGACCTGGYGTCTTTGTGTGCAGAGTTTGCATGCCCTCTTCGTTCTTGCGTGGGTTTTCTCCAGGTACTCCGGTTTTCCCCCACAGCACAAAACATGTACAATGGGTCGCCTTCAGGCTCAGGCCACCCTTGAAAAGGCGATCTGTGATCTCAGTGGGGTTTACCTGGTTAAATAACGGTAAATAAATAAATAAAATCTTTTTTTTTTATAAAATATCTCTATCTGCTTGGAGCATTCCACAGGTGAGCAGGTGGAAACAAGCAGGTGAGTGTCAAAAGGAACATCCTCGAAAGGCTCAGTCATTTACAAGGATGGGGCAAGATTCACCACTTACTCTGTCAGTAAGGGATTTCATCATCTACAGTCCATTACATCATCAAAAGATGCAGAGAATCTGGACAAATCTCTGCAAATAAGGCAAGGCTAAAACCCAACACTGAACACCCGTGACCTTCAACCCCTCAGGCAGCACTGCTTTAAAAACCAACACCACTCTGMAACAGATATTACCACACGGGCTCAGGAACACTTCAGAAAACCATTATCGGTGATCACAGTTTGTTGCTCCATCTACAAGTGCAAGTTAAAACTCTACCATGCAAATCCAAAGCCATAATCACCACAAAGTGGATGATGTGAGTACTTCCAGGGACAAACTGTATATAAGTGTTTACTGTATATTTTGACCTACAAATGGCACAATAAGCTGGGCAAATAGAAAATAACATTAAAACAGCAAAGTGTGTGTACAAAAAAGAGCTGTCACTTTAACATAAACTGCAGGTTTGTCTGTAGGTCTCATGTATTTTTGGTTAAAACATGCTTTTCAGTGAAGTAGAGAGTCCAGAAACTTGACTCAAGTAGGAGTGGCAATACATAATATTAATATTACCCGAGTAAAAGCATAAAGTATYCTATAGCATAATTACTCCTAAAAGTTGCTCAGGTAAATGTAGTTAGTTAGTACCCACCTCTGGATGTAGATAAACTTTTGGAATTGATCCAGTTCAAGATGGCTGCTGAAGCTAGCCAGTATTAAACATCACAAAAATATCTATATCTTTCAGTTTTACAGCTTTTGGGTTAAAATTTGGTGTTGTAAGAGCTGCAGTTCATCCACAGCACATACTAGTGTTGCATCTTGTACAGTATTTTATATGGAGCCTCTWTTTATTAGACAAAAATGCTATATTATTGACTTTACTGTTCACTTTTGTCCCCCTTAATTTAAAGGAAATCAAACAAAGAGCATTTATTATTCTAAGTTCATAAGTGAAATTCTAGTCAGAATAAAGACTTAACTCGAGAACTCATTTGTGTAAAAAAATATAAAATTTTTATTCCCAGCTACACAGTGAAACATGTAACATTTTTGTCACACTTCTCAACAAAACAGTAAAAAATAATGTTGAAAAAAAATATTAAACTTTAAAGCACTGGAAAAAATGCACTTCTTTAAATTAATTTAAACTGTACAAATATATACACGATTTACATATCAACAATAAAAAAAAAGGAATGAAATTACAATTCTTCCAGTCTGTTCTTCAAATCGTTGTATGCTGCTGTAGATTCTCAGTCAACTTGTTCTTTAAAGATGCCTGGTCTCTTTACTCTGACCTGAAATAATAACYGCTACGATGTTTTATTGTTCTTTCCTTTTTTTTCTCAGTGCCTTTGCAACTGTTTTATATCTAACCCTAAACTCAGTGAGCTGCTTGGTTTCTCGTCCTCATGTTGGGCCAAAGCTCTGACCTTTCCCCCACTCTGTAAGCACACACACACACACATATATACACACATAGACAAGGCTCGCATTAAGGCTTGAACTCACACACACAGACACATTCAGACCTGTTTGGACTGTGAAACACTGACTTGCTGTAATCCGTTTGCTCCCAACACAGCTGCTCAGGTTTTACAGCTCTGGTCTTGGACTAATTCAAACATCTCGTTTAGAGAGGAGGTCAGCGTTTCTACGTATAAATAAGCATAAAAGTAAAAAACGGTCGGATCATGCGGAATGGGCGGAAACCAGACAGCAGGTTTGTCGTTTAAAACAAAAAACAAAAAAAAATTAAAAGTTATAGTGCAGAAATCTTTTGGAGCTGCGGGGCAACCCTCTGTCTGAGTCTAATTGGCTGCCATGCACCAGCCATACAACACTCACAGACACCAAGCCAAGTGTCTGAGCTACTTAACAAATGAAAAAAAAAAAGGCAAAAATAAAATAAAACATAAAAAAACACATATATATTGAGCTGCAAATTGAGATGGAGTTCTGTTTTTTTCAAGTCATAAGCTCGAATCATCTCCCTGGGGTTCACGCCATGTCGCCGTACATCTTCTTGTAATACATCGACTCGAAGATGTCGTTCTCCCCGGGGCAGTTATAGTGGCAGGCGCAGGACTTGATGAACATCATGTGCTTCTTCATGACTTGCCCGTCGGGGCACTTGAACTCCATGGGCAGGGTGGTGGTCCTGTGCGGGGTGCAGCAGCGGCCGTCCAGGCAGACGCCGCAGAACTTGGGCCTGTAGGACTTGGTGGTGGTGCAGCCGGAGATCTCGAACTTCATGGGCTTGGAGACTCTGGGTGTACGGATGCACTTTTTCCCTTTCTGCGAGAAAGGAAAAAAAAAACACACAGAGAACAAACAAATTAAGGTGGTGTTTATGGGAAGCAACGACTTGTAGTTTAGGAGCAACTTGTTTGAACAAGGACTCACCCTGATGCTTTGCTCCAGCTGTGACTCACACGGTCGCACCATGCACAGACGGGTRTGTTTTTCCAGGCGGCAGTCACGGTTGTCGTTGGTCACCCTGGTGGAGATTCCGAGACCGCAGGTTTTGGAGCAGGCACTCCATTCAGTAGTTTGAACCAAGCAGTTCTCTCTCATCATATTTGGGTCTGGACCGTAAGTCTCTTCCTCTCTGTACGCTACAAACACAGGAGGAAACATCGGATTAAAAAAAACAAACAAACCCTAAATGCGCCATAGTTCTGCAAAGAAGGCAAACAAGGAGACACTCACCAGCCAGTGCAGAGCCCACAAAAGTGTTTTTAGTGGGAGAGTCACACACCCACTCCTCGCAGCACTTCCCAGGCACCTTGACTCGTCTCGGCATGAGGCAGTCTGGGCTGGGCAGCCGGACGTTCATGGAGCAGAGCGGGACGCAGCCCACGGCGCCGTCCAGACAGGTGCACTGGTACTTGCAGTCGCTCTGGAACGTCTCCCCGCTTTTGTACACCATGCCTCCGATCACGCAGGTGGCTCCCTCTTGGGCTGTGGAAARGCAAGGCGGAGGTCACGGTTCGGCTCGCATACGTTAAGTGTGTGYCGACGCAGAGGAGAACTTCAGTGGCTCACCTGTGCAGACGCCAATGCGTCTGTTGGTGGGGGCACCGAAGTCACAGTAAAGGCCTTTGTGTGGGTCGCAGAGGTCTRTCTCCGTGCACAGCTCGCCCATCTGTTTGGCGCACACTCTGCAGCAGCCGCAGCCGTCCAGCACCAGGCTCACTCCCGGGGGGCACTGAGGGGGAGCAGAGGGGCACGAACACTGGCCGGTGCACTCCTGACCCACCGCCTAAGCACAGAGGAACACGCTCCGGTAAGTGTCATGCACACACTTTTGCTCTACAGACAGAGAAGCATCTGTACACTCATTTTAAACGTACGTTTAAAGAGATCAGTTTTAGCTGGTGTGGCTTACCATGTGTGAGAAGAGGATACACAGCACTGGGAGCAAGATGGTTTTCGTCATTCCGGCAGACATCTTCTCAGGTGTTTGCTAATAAATTCTGGTTCTTCCAAAGTCTTCCCGGAGAAAGTTGTCCTTTCGTCTCAGAGGTTGAGCTCGTGAAAGTCTTCTGATCAAGTTGATCTCTTGTCAATCCGGAGCTCTGCTCACTGTCTTGCTTTTTTTCTTCTTCTTTTTCTCAGTGAAAGCTAGAGTTTAGCTTCAGTAGAGGAGTTGATCTGAGTTCTGACTGCACACTGGAGCTCCCTTTATACTCCCCGGCCCTCGCAGCACGTCACTGGGGGCTGAATGGAGAGCCAGCCCTGGATAAACATGGACATACTTGGCATTCTTTCCTCACTTCCTGACCCCCACTCCAGACATCCCACATTCCTGCCGTCTGAAGGCAAGGCTCTGCCGCTCAGCCAAACAACACCGTTTCTCTCTTTCTCTCTCTCTCTCTCTCTCTCTCTCTCTTTCTCTTTCTCTCTTTCTGTCTCTCTCTCTCTCAGAGCTGCTTTCATCTGTAACAGGAGGATATGTCTGCTTTGGAAACCCAGGACCCCACACTGGGAATTCCTGAAGACTGACTTCACAAACAGACAGCCGCCACCTATAAATATTTAATATTTTTTTAAAGAAGGAAGGAAAGAAAAAAAAAAAGAAAGGACACACAGTTCAAAAGTGAAGCCACTTAGAGTTTACCATGAAAGAGGAGCAGTTAAAACACAACAGGTAGACGCTCATTAAAATGCATCAAATCATAAAACAAACAGATTGATGAGTAACAGGTGGTTAAGACATTTAAGCCCACAACAACATTCCTCAGCGTTGGCTTCAAAGACGCACAAACATTATGCTTTGGTAAATTAAGCGGTTAGGAAAAGGAAACCGTTGGAGTCATTAACTTGAGCTGGTTATCTGTCAAGGTGCTCATTCCAGTACAATAGGCCTGCCAGCTGCTGTCTCGTAACTTTGTCTTCTTGTTCTCGTGTGGTCACGTCTGGGAAACTGCAGCTGAAGTTTCTTTATTTTAAGTCCATCATACGTGCATTTTGTTCTCTTCAGAATGAGAGCAGCACAAATACCTCCTAATGTAACGGACATCGAATAAACTTCACTTTTTTTTACTTTAGGAAAATCACTATTCAGCCATTTTTATTAACCTGCTTTTCCTTTCCAGTTTGCAAAAAGCTGGTGTTTATCTCCTATAATCACTGTGAGAAGCGGACAGTCCCTGGACAGGCTGCAGAGTTGTAAAGTAACCAAGTACAAATACTTTGTTACTGTACTTAAGTAGAAATTTTGGTTATCTGTGCTTTACTTGAGTAATTATTTTTCAGCCTATTTTTTACTTTTACTCATTACATTTTCACACAATTATCTGTACTTTTTACTCACTACATTTTTTAAAAAGGTAAGAAGTAGAAAGTCGTTACTCCTATTTTATTCCGAGTTGTTATTACTTAAAAAATACTATCCTTATATTGTGTCTCCTGGATAGAGTGAATTTAACTGTAGTTGGATGAGAAGTATAAATATAAACCATTCGGACACCCTATTAGCTTGTACACAACCCATCACAGCTGCTCGCCTTTAGAAAAAATATTTTGTGGAGAAGTCACCTCCCAAAAAATGTCATTTTAGAAAATCTAACTGCTCACTTTTACTCAGTACTTTTACTTTTAATACTTAAGTAGATTTTGTGTCAGAAATTTACTTTTGATACTTAAGTACAAAAAATATCAGATACTTTAAGACTTTTACTCAAGTAATATTTTTAGAGAAGACTTTAACTTTTACCGAAGTATTTTTATGATAAGGTACTTGTACTTTTACTCAAGTATCACTTTGAGGTACTTACAACACTGACAGGCTGCAAGTCCATCACAGGGACACGTGGAAACAAACAAAACAACTATTCACACTCTAATTGACATAAACAANAGTAATATTTTTAGAGAAGACTTTAACTTTTACCAAAGTATTTTTATGATAAGATACTTGTACTTTTACTCAAGTATCACTTTGAGGTACTTTATACAACACTGACAGGCTGCAAGTCCATCACAGGGACACGTGGAAACAAACAAAACAACTATTCACACTCTAATTGACATAAACAAATAAGAGTTATTGTCTTTTTGTGCCATTAAAACTAAATAATTTTCAACAGCAGTCTTGCTGGASAAACCAAATTTTTGTGTAATTTCAGCTAAACACATGAAAGATTTGGTAAAGATGAGATGAAATGGATGTAATCTGAAAGTTCATCACTAGATGGTGCTAATTCCCACATGCTGCCCCATTGAGTGACAGGATGTCTCAAAATAAATGTCAGATCAAAGTAAATGACTTGTTTTTAACATCCTGCAAGACAAACAATGTGCTACACACAGACATGTTTGAATTAAATAAAGCTCAAGCGCACTCTGCAGCTTGTGGCGCTTTATGGTTCATTCATTTAAGTGCTCAATGACAACATTTGTGCTCTGCATTTGACCCAACACCCACCCGACTGAAGCAGTGGACAGCTACGTTAAGTGGGAGCAGCCAAAACAACAACAGTGTATTTTCATCAACATTAATAAAAACGAAACTGAAATTTCTTCAAGGTTTGGCCACTGCCAACCATCTCACGTGCAAAAGTTTGAATCTACTCACAATAAAAGTATATGTTGATATATATTATATACATTTTTTTTGTGTTTGCTAAATTCAATAAGCTGTGGTGGCCATCTTGAATTGTGTTGACTCCAAAAGTGAATATAGATGCACATCCYTTGTTTGTGAGCTATATTGCTAACAAGCAATTACATAATCGCCTACTTTTCACACAGCAGTCAGTATTGTAGCTGTTATTAGAACAGTAATACCACCAGCAGCTGCTAAACAAACAATGACTGAACTAAACCAACTGTGTGATATCTGAACTGTTGGGCCAGGCCAGCCTCTGGCACAGTGGCAGGGCAGCTGGCTCAGGATCAGAACGTTGCAGGATCGGTTAAACAAACAGTTAAGAGAAAGTGTAACATTTATTTTTATCATTAATATGTGATGTTCAATAAACAGCAAAATGCTGGCAGACTCCTTTTAGAGTTACCAATAAAACCCAGTCCAGGCAGGCTGAACAGAAAGTTATATTTCTTCAAAAACACTGACGTCACAAACTCAACAAAACTTCCCAAAACGAATGTGAATTAATTTGAACATCAAGCTGCTTTTTGTTCCTGCTGAACGAGGAACATTTTCAACCGGAGGCTGGAGATTTTGTCTCACGTTGAACAGGACATCTTGAGTCCACTGAGTCCTATTCAGCATAAATAGTTCAAAACACTGAGCTGACTTCAGTGAAAGTGCAGCCCGGTCCATGAAGGTAACACAGGGCTGACACGACAAGAACAAACACTGCATGCTCTTGGACTTCTCACCTGCCTAATGAGGTTTAGTCTGTGATGGACTTGAAAAGGCCAGGTGTGCCCRGTTCCTGGCCAGGCTTATTTTACTACATCAAACCCAAAGTAAAGGCTTTCAGGAAAGAGGCTAGACGAAGGTTTGTGTATTTTCTTTTTTTTCCCCCCCTTTTGGAAAAGGGGATCTCACACCAGGCTAGACTCTCATGAAAGGCTGCCCTGCTCCTTCTCCAGCCAGTAAATCGGAAATGAAAAGCTCCCGAAGAAACTGGGAGCTGAAGGAAAGGAATGCAAGGGAAAAGCCAGCAGACTGGGTTGTTACTCCAGAGGAAGCGTCCCCATATAAGGGCATCTGCGCTTTCCCTAATACGGTTATGTTCTCTTTCTGCGCCGGCTCAGTACAGTAGGGACTCTTGACCATTTGACCACAGCTGTTGAAAGTGTGAAAGTTTGGTTTTTCTGTGGTTTGTCTGGAAAAAAAACAGGAGAGAATGTGTGCTGCATGTCATCGCAGCCTCAGGACCCAGACTTAAATTGCAGGCTATCAAACGGAAGCAGCTTGATGAAGGAGCAGGCTCCTGCCTCGCAGCAAAACAATATTCAGACATAGCTGACATTGTTATCTTACACGCGCAGCGATCTGGCTTAGTTTTTGTCAGGCTGTTGCATAAGTCTGCTTATCACAGGGCATTTTTAGGAGAACGTTTTAAACGAATGTCATCGGATGATAAAGAGAAAACACCATTGTTTCATGCTTCTAGTGATTAAGCTATTATTTTTTGGCAGCAATGACGTGCACAACACAACACATCTTTTTTTTTTTTCAATTCCTTTGTAACTGTACTTGTTTTGCAAACAACATTTAGCAATTCTCCGGAATGTGTTTTTGATTGTGTTGCTGGGTTGACATTCTGAAGAYCTGTATATTTTGACACATTTCCAGACTGCAGTAAATACATCATCTTTGTTTGTCCTCTAAAAGAATCTGAGCTCACGTCAAGTAGAAATAAATTAAATCAAACTGTAATTCTGATGAAGCCACATTTTTCTCCAAAAGTTGTCCTTAAAAGGTCATGATATTAGACTTAAAGTAGAGCTTAGATCGGGCCTAAAAAAACTGGATGTAACCCAATATTGACATTTTGTGTAAGCCCAATTCAACCTGACTAATTAACTCTAATTAAAGGTCCAAGCCCTAAGTAAACCCATCATATTATTTTTAATCTAAACTACCTTAGAGCATGAAAGGTTTTCTTCACATTCTGTACTCTATAACTGATGTCACTGCTGATACAGTACTAACTACTGATAAATATTTGAACAGTACTTTAAAAATGGCTAGAATATCCCTTTCACGTGTTTTGACATGGGTTTATGTTAGGGCTGTCAAATGATTAATATTTTTAATCTGATTAATCCCAAAGTAGCTGTAAATTAATCATGATTAATCTTAAATTTAATATACATCTCTATTGCATATTGATAAAATACATTACTTGAGTCATTAATTAGTTTTTAATGTTTTTATTTAGAAAACAAAATTGATGTTTAGACATGATTTTTTGAATATAAAACAGGACCTAAAAATGCTCCAAACATATTTGAGTCAGTTAAATTTTGTGCAGAACAATGAGGTTAGATTTCATTGTATATATTTGTTATTCATTCATTTGCGATTAATCGCAATTAAAAATTTTAATCTATGCCCATGCAGCACTAAAATTAATCAGAGTTAATTCAATTAATTTCACAGCCCTAGTTTATGTGGAAAGTTTATGAACATATCTGTGATTTGCTGCACCAGAAGTGCTARAGCTAACAGGTGCAGCTGCTATCACGACATGTAAATAACCATAAAATTCTATATAAATAAGCAAGTGATGCAAAAACCATACAACGTTTAAGGTGTAGTTGTTCTAATGCTACACTCCGACTAGCAGCTCATCAAGTCCAGTCAGAAATAAATAATTTCTCCAAAATGAGGTCATTCAAATAGCTATTTACAACAGGTAAGATACTAACTGTTCATGCTCTTTCCACAGACATCACATCTTAGTTATCACTTTACCATTATCTCTCATGTTAAAGTGTKTTCAGAGCTCAGACACTCATCTTGTTCTGGATGCTGTTGTTGGCTGTCATGTCAGACTGAACACACCTAAACTCATGAGAGTCAGAGTTTCCTGCTCTGAATATCAGCAGGCGAACTGGCTGCATATGGATGGCCAAAGGAAACATGTGTCTCTGTGTGAGGTAGACTCAGATATATCAAGGCTAAGTATAGACCAAGATATTTGTCTTAGAGAGCTGCCGCAGGGTAAAATCAGTGCTGGAGCTGATGATGGTGTTGCAGCGTCAGGGGAGTCTGCTCAGCTCTGTAATTGTTGGCATCGGCGTTATTAAACACATGTGAGCTAAGTGTCTGACCTTTCATCGTGGACACTTTTACCACAATGGAAATTGTATTTGTGTTCACAGTGTGGTTAAACACTCGCGCCTCCTTGTTAGGTAATCTCACATTTTATAATGGAATGGTGTACATGATGGGTTTACTTTATTGGAACAAAATGATTCTTTAATTTAAATATTTTTATAGAGCAGAACATTATTATATCAACACAAAACCAAATGAAATCTTTACAAACTAGAAGCACTCGGAGAGTGCAAACCTCCGCCAAGACCAATTTCTCCCATCCTGTAAGAGTTAATGCACAAAAACAGAGATGGAAACACATTCGCCGAATAAGTTCTGACGTAGCGAACATTTAAGCAGGCAGTATGCACGGGATTTCTTCTTGGTGGAGTCCAATGTGGGAAAAGAAAAGTCAGACTCGTCACCCGACGTTATTCATSYTCAAACTGGTGTTGGATTAAGCTCCTAAGTTTTCATCAGTCACATTTCATCATGTAAAACGTCTGTTTTTTCCCCTTGTATGAGTTTGTAATGGTTTGACTCTCTTTATAAAGTGCTTCCTGGCTCCCCCTGTCTCCAAACTTTAAGGCCCGGCGGCAGCTCTCTGTTTACAAGCCTAGTAGCGAGAAACTGATTGGTTGTTTCAGAAATGTGGTGTYTTTGATGAAATGGGAGAAATAGGTTTCATGGTGCAGTCACGCACTTCCTGGTCACAAAACGCTCTGAAAATTATGGCAAAAATTATTCATCATTAAATGTGGTTTTAACATTACTTTTATAAAGTTTGAAGTCCGTGCTGTCCAATCCAGCTCACTTTTTTTACAGAAGCCCTGTGAAAGCATCACAGCTTTACCGATCTCAGAGTGTTAAAAGAAAAAAAATTCCTGCATCCGCATCGTTAGCCGGAACATCACCAAAATTTAAAGGTGTGTTCCTTGGCCCAGTACCCACATGTGTTAAAAATGTTATGACAATTCGTCCACAAGTTTTTGAGTAATGTTGTCCACAGACAGACAGACAGACAGACAGACAGACAGACAGACAGACAGACAGACAGACAGACAGACAGACAGACAGACAGACAGAAAACATTACCTCGCCCTTGGCGGAGGTAATTAGGGCCAATCTGGCAATACTTGGGCTCCTGTTAGAGAAATAATTGTTTTTATTGTTTTCAATGATCCAAGTATGGAAAGTAGATGTGAGGAAAGATTACGTTGTAAGAAAACTGTGTTCAGAATTGGAAGTCAGAATAAGTTTGCAAAAARAAAAAATAAAAAAACAAGCTGATTCACTTCTAAAAACCTGAAAGATGAAAGAAGCACAAAAAAGTTTAAATTAGCAGAAGAATAGCAGAAAAGGTGAAAATAATAGATAAAAAGACAGAAAAAAATTAAATTCATTAAAGAAGTTAAAAAAAGCAGAACCAGAACAAAAAGTCTAAAATACAGTAAAGATTCATAAACATTTTAAAGTGTTTTAACAATGTTGAAGACAGCTTCGTTCATTTTAAAAAGAGGGGAAAAAAGGGCAGAAAAAAGCTAAAAATCACATCAAAAAGTATAAATTGTTGAAGTACCAAAATCCGTAACAGGAACGTCCTCAAGGAGCTGAACATTTTGATGTATAAATTGTTGAAATAGCACAAACATTGCAAAAAAGATACCTGTCAACAAACTTACAGAAGAAAACATGATCTCAACTAGGCCTGGTATGAAAGATGGGCTCAGAGAAGGACCCTCTGAACATCATCTGAAGTGTATGGATTTAATGTACAGTGTGTTCCTTATTAAAAGAATAAAGTGCTCTCAGTTGGCTAAATCCTATTTTTTTTTAAAAATAACCCTAACATCTCCAAAGACAACTTTCATTATAATGGTGCTTTTATTTACCATTTATCAGATATAGACAAATGAATGGATGGTTGGATTTACAGGGTTAAGATGTGTGGTGCTTTATTTATTTATTTATTTTAGTAACTCTGTCATTGTGATAATAATTTGCTGCTTTTTCCCCTCTCATACTTTAAGTGATCCTCAGCTTTTCCAGTTTTGACATCTGACGTCACAAGACCTGTACCGCGCTCGCAGGTCAAAGCCTGCCTTGCAACCCGGTCCAGATTTACACTGGTTGCTGCCTGACAGTTATAGCCTCATCACCCCAGTGCTCCTTTCATAGCTCCTGTGTGACATCACGAGGCCACAGCAGCGTGTCAGCTGAGACTTTCCAACTCCGGGATCAGGGAAGAAGACTGTGTGGCTGAGTGGGCTACATTTTTGCATGCCCACGTCAGGTTCTGCTAGCAACACTTCCCTCATTTAGTCCAGTCACAGAGGGGGGAAACTACTCCTGGTTTTCTCCAATGCAGTGTGTGTTTGTGGTGTGTGAGCGTGCTCCATCACACCACTGATAATGATGTCATACTCAATGCTGATGTCACGGAGCAAGTCCATCTTCTGCCTCGTCTTGTCACCGTTTCCATGATTCCCACACACTGCTGGGTTTCAGTAAGCTTCACTCACACCTTCCCAGCATTTTTAAGCTAAAAGGGAAGAAAAACAGTCAAAGAAAAGTGGCACCAAAAATAAACCCTGGCAAAAAAATATGTCGAAATATGCATCTCAGTTAGGATTACTGTGTGACTTTTGGCAACAGAAAACCTGCAAGCAGTTCTACATACTGTGGACAACAATGGGATTTTGGTGAAAGAGTAGAAAAACCCCAGTGTTTGACTCTTTCACAAAATTAAACATTCACAAGCTGTTTGTTATATTTGTGGTTTATCCACAATCACAGTGTTTTTTGTGTTTTTTTAGATAATTTATCGTGAAAGGCTCATCTTAGTGTTGTAGCTTGAGACCGGTCTTGCGACCATTTTTTGATGGGCCAGGCCCTAAAAGTCTTGGTCTTGACTTGGTCTCGGGTTAGGTGGTCTTGACTACGACACTAGCTCATATAAAGGGAAATGATGTGATGTCCTACTTTTTATCTTTTAAACTTTATATGTTGCAAAAGTTTGTAATCTTTACAATCCTTAGACGGCAAAATATTTGTAAAGATTTCTGTTTTTTCCATCAAATTTGTTTGAAGTGCAGAGTGTATTGAAACTCTTGTTGACTTCCATTCTATCTAAGCATGTTTTCAACTTGAGTTTCTTTCACAACCAGTCATAAATGCTGGGTTCAAAGTCTTTCTGTCAYACTAGTGCTGTCTGATATAACTTCTTACGTTCATAACAGTGAAACTCCATCATTGTTGACTTAATGTGGTACCTTTTATAAAAAAAAAACAGTACATGTGTATCTTCCTGTATTTATACTGTATTTAACTTAGACATTCAAACCTGGTGTGTTTTTCCCAAACTGGCTCCACATTTGAAGCTTCGGTTGTGTTACCTACATTCAGCCCAATTAAACTGAATTCCATTAGCGGTAGCTGGCAGGCTATTGGAAGAATGTTCCATGGCTTTAACTTCAAACAAACCATCCATATACCACTGTGCAAACTGAACATGAAACCAGGATCTTAAAATGACTTTCCTGCCTGCATATTTTTTGCTTCTTTGAACTCTTTTTTTTCCTTTGGTTTCCACTCTTCAGAGTGGAAAAGCTGAAAACAACATGACTGCAAGCAGCAAAGAACAGTTATTTTGTTTTGACTGACATTTAAGAACTTTACTAGAGTATTAATTTTATAAAAAAAAGTAGATAAAGACCTAGCAAACTTTGAAAAATAATGTTAAGCACAATATCACTTGATGTATTTGATGTGAATGATTATCTGCTATTTCTACCCCAAATTTTACCTTAACATTTACTAAATGGTGTAAAACTTGAACTCTAAAAGATTGTGGATTTGTAGATGAACTTCTAATGATCGCTGTGAGAGTTTCATTAAAATCCAGTCTAGGGATTCATGCAATATTCTGCTTTAAAACTTATTGCAAAGGGCCTGATCTACTAAGATCTTGCATAAAAAGGGCTAAATTGCATGTGCAAAGTAAACAATTGCACGTACTAAAAGTGGGTGAACATGATCTACTAAGGTTGCACGTGGTGCAAAAGTGGTGCACATTTTATGTGTGTTATTACTGTTACCATGGAGAGTTTGGGAGAGCAGATCGTAAAAGAAAAATGAAGTTCAAAGCCATAAAGCTGGAGGTCTTGGTGGACGAGGCAAACGAATCCAGACACAAGAAATGCAGTGTTGCCATCATTCTAAAAAAAACTTGAGCAGGTCCTCTGAACGGGTTCTTATATGTTGACACATTTCGCCTCTGCTCTAAGAAACTTCTTCAATCTGAGGAGTTACAGGTAAGCTCAGCCTTCCACATGGTGGACGAACAAATTTAACAATGAAAATCAACACTGAGGGTTGAGTCATACTCACAATAGCATTGTAAGAGGGGAACAATTGAACCCTTGTTTAATGGCAGGCTGTTTCTCTTCAAAAAAATGACTTCCTTTTCTCAAACCAAACCTTACTCTCAAACCAACGTTCCTCTCTATCAAGGATGAGAACATCTTCGTCTCTGAAATAGTGACCACTGGTCTGTAGATGAGTGTAAACTGCAGAGTCCTGGCCTGATGATGTTGCTCCTCTGTGGTGGGCCATCCTTTTAACACTTAACAGCATTCACAGCATTACTCTGTTTGTGCCAGGGGACTGGATCTTGGGGTGAATCAGTCTTTGACATAATGTGTTTTGGGGTTTGAAAGACACTGGAACATCAAACCACTGGTCTAACTCAAGCACACAGAACACTGTCTCTCTCAGTTGTCTGTCGTATCTACAATATACTGTACCTCCTTCATCTCACAATGACCGCAGACATTTGTTAGTAACATTGTGCAAGTTTGCACCTAATAAATGTGCTAAAATAGACACAAAACAGAAACTGCAATCAGTTTCAGGTTTGATAAATCACATGATTACATTTGCATGTCCTCCCAATATTTTGTGTGTTCTGATAATCATCAAATATTCTTCATGTTCATGTAGGCAAGCATGCTAACTGGATTGCACCTGCTATTCACAGGCTTCATACTTGGCACACATGGTCAGTACTATCAAGTTTGCACAAGCAAACCTTTAGTAAATCAATTTCAAAGTGTAACTTGGTGATGACTCTCAACCACAATCACACCAACATCTTAACTCAAAATCTATAAACTTGACTGGCCTATGAAGCCAATTTTTGTGTTTGATAAAGTCAATCGATTCCTGTGAATCACAGAATAAGAGAAAAGCTCTACCAGTACAGTAGAATAAGTTCATAAAATATCACCTTCATCAGTGCTTGATCAGCGCTGCAAAACAGTCACGAGAAAGAATCAGTGCGAAGGTGAAGTTCAGCTTTTATTTTATGGTTTCAGGCCGGTCTGCAAAAACATGTGTGGGGAACAGTTTTAAAAGGTTTTTGGACGATGATCTGTGGACGTTTAACAATGAATTAGGCCCAGTCCAGTTAGTGACAGATGAAAGAGTTGGAATCTGATGGAAACTGTCTGAGGTTCCCCCATGAAAGCGACAAACGCTGGAAACTAATACAGGATTTGGAGCCTGAACTGATCTGTGGAGATTTAACAAAGGGGTTGTGGGGCAGATGAACTATCAAGATGGAAAGAGTGTCTATTTAAAGCCCAGACTGGTGGAAACTTTTAGCCTGGAAACATCGACAGCCCGAACAAAACACTTGGGTTGGGGTTACTTGGGCTTGTGGACTGATGAGATATGAAATGAGCATTATTGATAAAAGCACTGCATTGTGACTATAAAATGTTCTCATTAATTAGATTGTCAGAAACTTTGAACCCAGCATTTTTGACTGCTTTTAAAAGAAACTCACAGGTGGAAAACAGCTAAAAACATCTGTGCAGATGTAACAAAATGTTAAAAACAGAAAAGTTACAGTAAAAGCTGCCTATTTATATCTCAGTTTCTGGAGCTTGTTTAGACTAGAGACACTGATGAGAAATTTGGAGCAGAACTCCTTCAACAAACAAGACAAACTCATCTCAGCGGTAGATTTCCTGCCACACACGCCATTACAGAGGTCAGGTGGTCTTTACGCGTGGGTCCGCGGAAGTCTCTGTTCTGGTTCTGTGACCTCTCAGCTGTAACACCCTGGACTGCTGGGTTTGTGTACTTCATGTTAGGACCTCACACTGAAACATGACGGCTGAATGAAACCTGGTGGATTTTTGGGAACCATCGAAAACAGGTGACTTTTGTGGTGGGTGAAACATCTAATTTCATCTAACGAATTCTAAATAAACCATTGTAGACAGCCAGTTTCACAAAGCTTCCTTAAACCCAAAGAGTAGGATGATGATGTCTTTCAAATATAACATGAACTGGACCACATTGCAATACTGTAAGCAAGGCAATATGTTGCCATTTTTTTCTTCAAAGGGTTCTAATGAAAAAAACTTAGTATAAGAGCTCATCATGCACTGAAGAACACTGAGCTGCATTTGTATTTCACATTTCTTCTTACAACGTCCAGCCATTAAGCCAGGAAATGAAATATTGCACTATTTCAGTGTATCAATATTGTCTTACACCCCTACTGAGTTGTAGACATTTTTGTGTTTGCCAAGGTGCATAGCAGTGGTAGCCATCTTTGTCCCCAAAAAAGTAATCAATTGTTGCAATGATAATTTTCTGAGAGTTTCATTCAAATCTGTCCAGTGGTTCATGCTACATTTTGCTAACGGACAAACAAAGGTGAGTAAAACAGTTGTTTCAAACAATGTAGTCAAACACTGTTTTATTCAAAGAGTGTGTGCAATGTGCAGCACTGGGGTATGTATGGACCTAATCCTAGTGACTACCACCAATTAGCCTGGCCCTTGTCTTCCTACATAGTCCCGCTCAATTCTAGTTTCCCTTCACTGCTCTGTCTGGGATTTCTCCCAAAGACAACGATTTCGCCGGCAGATTTTTAGCCGAACCAATCAGAGAACAGAATGTCGATTTTCTGCGCAGTGTCTGCTTGTAGTTTATTTTACCTGGGCCAATCAGCAAACAGAAGGCGGAGTTTTGAACGACGTAGATTTTCTGCGCAGTGTCTGCTAGTTAGTTTAGCATACGGCAGTGGAGGAAGTGAATGAAGCCAGTCCGTGTTGATAAGGCTTCCAAATTAAAATAAATTTGTCTGACAAAGCAGCAGCTCTCATTTACAGTCATCTTGTTCAGCTCGGTACTTTTTTCCTCTCAGTAGGGTTGTTTACAGCACACGTGATTTGTGGTTAGCTTCTTAGATTAGCCTCCTTCATAGCGACATACACACACACACTTCAGCAGAGGCCACGCCTCCAACAAGAATCGCTTCTCTATAGCAGCAAGTCCAGACCCTCSTACAAAGCAAAGTGAAGGACAAGGGTCTGGTTTTTACCAGGCTAACACCAAATCTTAGCTAAAATAGCTTTGTAACACTGGTTGAATTATGGCCATTTTTGAGTTTTAAAATAAGTCGGTTGTGGCAGCCATCTTGAATTAGGTTGACTCCAAAAGTTAATCAGTTGGAGATGTGCATACTTTTTGAGTTTCCGTAAAYTCTGTCCAAAGGCTCCAATAGCAAAAAACAAGGTCTTATGAACAGAACTTTTGAAGCATGATCCATCAGTGCTCAGGTTATGTGTTGGGACACATTCTCAGCTACTGCCACTGTTAACCATTCTAACCATTTTTGTGTTTTGTAAGTTTGGTGGCAACCATCGTGAATTGGGCTGACTCCAAAAGTCGATCAGTTGTAAATGTTTATCTGAAGAATCATTTCTCAAAAAAGCAAGGAAAACTTTTTAAAAAGATAAAAATCACCTTATATGATATGGAATGGGAGAATGTGTTGGCCCCATTCAAGTGGCCCCTTGATTTAATATCAGTCCACCACAGAGTTTATTTTTCTGTGTACTGATTCAAATCAAAACAACTTCTTTATAAAAAGCAAAGGATCTGTTTTTACTTTCATCCCTCAGAGACGGACTCATCCTGAGGTCCAGGTTTTCACCAGTTTGAACTGAACGTGTCTGGATGTAAACAGACAATCTGCAGCTTTCTGAGGCCTCCGCCTCCCTGCAGGATTGGCAGNCCCCATTAACTTGGCACACGACTGCATACCTCGACTAATTAGCTTCCTGTAAAAGCCTTGAATAAAAACATCAGCTTTAATCACACGCTGCTGCTTTGTCTCATTTGCTGCCAAGTTAAATGTTACTTCAGTCGGGGAGAAAAAAYYAAAYYYGGGGGAAAAAACAACATATTTTGCTGTGAGGGTCTCTGTTTCCCCACACAGGTGTTTCACTAGGTGATGGGCGGCAATCCGGGTCAAGATGTTACCTTAACATTCCTCAACTTCAAATAAACTCACCGTGTTTGTCTGTTGGTTGATGTTTCAAAGACTTTCTTGGTGAGAAAGTATATTTACCGTACGGTTTTACTGGATGATCGTTTACCGGCTGTGTGTCGGGGGGGATTCTGTGATCTTGTTTGAATTTAAATGGCTGCTTTTGCACTCTGCTGTGCAAAAGTCTTCCTGCAGCCCAACAAAAACTATTAGTTAATGTGTTGAATTTATTGAACTTTAATTATTTAAAATCTGTTTGGCAGCTCACATATTAAGAGGCACTGCTCATCWGTGTTTGTTTGTTTCTTTTTTTTTTAATTCCTAAAATTAGGCCAGTTCATGCCTGCAGCTTTAACACTTTCATTTATTAAGCATGTTTTAGCATTTCTTAGTATTTCTTACAATCACCCAAAAGTTACAATGTTTTTTTTTCTCAAAATAATTAAATTACTGTTTGTATGAGATGTAACATAAAAAGCCTAAATGTAAAAATCGTATTTATGAAGCCTGCCTTTGAAACTTTCGCAGGCCTCATAAAGTGCTGTGGCAAGGCCACATCTGGCCCGTGAGCCTTGAGTTTGACGGATGTGCTCTAAATGAATCTGTACAGTGAAAAGCTCCTCAAGAAATTTCTTTTTTTAAAACTTCAAAGAGTAAAAGCTCTGAGATCACGAGGCGGATTTTGAAAAGGTTGAGAAGCGACGCAGCTGAGGACGAATGAAATAAAACAAGTCAGAKTGAAAAACGCTTGCTTTTGCATTCTCCATAATGTAACTCATATATTTTTGTTAGACCCTCCCTGCTCGATCAGCAGCCGTGTCTGTCCAACAGCAGAGATCCAGTTCAGGTTTTCTGTTCTAAAACCGTCTGAGACGAAGCCTGACCTCATTATCAGGATTATTCTGCACGTGTTAAAAGTTCTCCTGAGCCYGAAAGAACATAACAAACTGAACAACAACAACTAATGAGCTCAGGACTGTTGCTTCTGTCCAAATGTTCATGAAAACAAAGTGTCTTTTTTATAATAATACAGGAAGGTTAAAGGTCAAGATGAGGAATTTTGTGGGCAAATTAAGAGGATTTTGCTTTTTCTTTTCTTTTTTTTTCTTCCTAACATTATGTAATAGAAAAATTGGAAGAGACACAGCTTGACTCTCGTTTTGGCTTCCTATTCTGGCAAAAACATGGAGAAAGAGAGAGCAAGAGAAAAAAAGTCTCCAGACAGAAAAAACAATGTTCAAGCCATGGACTGTTTTAAAAAGCAAAGTGTGCGATGAGTGCATCTCATCACTGCTGCACTATTGGCTCGGCCACTGAAACCTGGTCAGACCCTGTGACATTCATGAACGTAACAGCGTGTGTGCGATCTCCGCAGTGAAAGAACATTCAAAGTCAACAGCAGACGGGCTTGTTCCTGCGGCAGACGCCTTTTCAGATGACTCATGTAAATGAACAAAAGCATGGGGACGATTTCTTTTTCCACAAATGACTGTGAAAACGTTACTTTTCAAGTTTCTCTCCCTTTGGGTAAACTAAAAGTGAACACTATGCTGGTAAAAGAAAGAGAAAACACTATTTGTTATGGGATGACAACACTGTTACACAAAGTAAAGGAAAGGAAATGTTTCCAAAAAAAAAAGTCTTGAAAGATTTGTGCTTGTGGAAACGGTTTAGCCACGGTTCCCATCRGAGCTAATCGTTTCCAGATTTGAGATTTCTGCATAGTTGCTAACAAGACCCCTCCCTGTCTGCCTGTACCTCCAAAACGAAAGGCCTCTCCCCCCCATCCGTCTGGAGCTGCAAGGTCGGGTTGCGGCCGACACCCTCGCCCCGTGCCTGTTTGTCTGTCCGTCTGATGGCAATTGCATCCTCTTTCGTGCGTCTGGGCGACCACGAACCAAAAGGTCACCGATGCTCCYGCAGAAAGTTTTGAACCCAGTCCTTAATGCTAAAAGGTTTAAACAAAGATCTTGTGCTTAAATTTGTTTCAGCTCACTCTCAGCTACAACCGCACCACATTTTYGCTCAAWATCTTTAAAAGTGTCTGAGCTGTGGCTAATTTTGTGTTTTTTAAGTTTAGTTGTCCACGATGTCTCACTCATATTTGGTTGGCCCCGAAAGTTAATCAGTTTTAGATGCATATCATTGAAATCCATGCAGTGGTTTGGGTGATATTTTGCTAACAGAACAGTTATTAAAATGGTGGAAATGGGCTTGTTTGAGAGAAGTTGCGTTTGGCGGCCCGCCACCTTGCAGCGCTGCACCTGCAAATAAAAATCCACAGTGACAGTGGAAAATATTACTCTCCTCTTTGCAACAACATTGTGCCATTTTCTGCAGCTGGAGCAGCGAAAGGTGAATTCCTCGGCCAAGTGAGGAGGAAGTGATGACGCAGGAGGGGAGCCATCCGTCAGCGGGCTGTCGAGGCGGCAGCAGACGGCCCAGGTTTTCACATGTTTCTCCTACCTCCATCCAGACGGCAAGGAACATACCTCCAGCCTCACCCCGAGTCAGTCAGGTCATCCTCTGTCAAATACTCTTGCTACACCAGAGGAAAAACACAGGAGAGCTCCTTCTTGGATGCCAATTTTAAATCAGTATGGAAGAAAACATAATCGCCCAAATGATGAAACACGCAGTTTTGAACCAAGTTGAAACATTTAATAAACTGCCACTGTCCTGGAAAAATAAATTATCCTTTAAAGTCTTATATTTCTTCTCAGGCCAAGAGTCAGTGAACTCTTTTGCTTGCTTTAAAAATGTCGTCATGTTTTGTGAGTTTACTCTTTCTCTTCTGTTTTCTCTCGGACAGAGTGTTTTCAGATCAGGACAYTATCTGTTAGAAGCAATCATTCTTGTTGCTGTTTTTCCAACATCATTTTCTCCTTGGCCCAGTTTTAGCACCAAGAGAGATGTTTATTGTCTGTCTTGATGATATTCTGTAGAAARGCATGTWTTTGAAACTGCCTCMGTGCASACATTCTGAACCACTGCCCTGTGTGACATGATGTGTGTCTTGCATATTGCAATAAACCCTGATTGACTTTTCACTGAGTACTTTTGGTTCTTGGATCTCGTGTTTCTGTCTAGGTKAAATAAAGATTTCCACGACAGCCACTACAGAGCATTAGACAAAAGAAGAATGCTGACTCATAATGTTTATTAGTCACCATCATTTAAGAAAACACACTCTASTTTAACTCTCCTCTGTTAGTGAGTAAGCTATTGTGAAAAAAGGTTTAACTTGCTTTCAGTTAGGAGAAAATAAACATGTTAAGTTCATCTCCAGTTTTATGAATAACCGTCTGCCACATTCCAACATGCTAACATCATGGTGTGAGGATTATGACTCAGCATTTAAGTCGTAAAATTCCTTCTATTCTCTTAAAAATGTGTAATCCTTATCCACATGTCAAACAAGCTAATGCGCGTCGTGCATCATCAGCCGTGAGCTCACCGCGCTGCGCTCGGCCGTCGGTGTCGAGCCGATCCATCAGAGCGGAGGTGGAGGAGACGATGACGCAGGAAGAAACCATCACTCAGGTGTCCGACAAGTTCAAAAGAGCAGAGTTGAATTTTTAAAAACTGATACAGCGTGTAAAATAAGTATTGAACACGTCACCATTTTTCTCAGTAAATATATTAATAGAGGTGCTAATGACATGAAATTTTCACCAGATGTTGGTAACAACCKAAGTGATCCATACATACAAAGAAATCAAACCATAAATATCCAGAAATGAAGTTATTTGTAATAATGTGGAATGGCACAGGGAAAAAGTATTGAACARATGAAGAAAGGGAGGTGTAAAAAGGCATGGAAAGCCAAGACACCAGCTGAACTCTCTCAGTAATTAGAAAGCAAGCCTGCCCCTTGTCAGTGCAAGTTAATATCAGCTGGTTCAGTCCCAAACGATGGCCAGGTATCACACAAGAACCATCTGATGATGGGTAAAAGTAAAGAGCTCTCTCAAGACCTTCACAACCTTATTGTTGCAAAGCATAATGATGGCATCGGTTACAGAAGAATGTCTAAACTTCTGAAGGTTCCAGTGAGCACTGTTGGGGCCATAATTCAGAAGTGGAAAGAACATTTTCACCATAAACCGACCACGACCAGGTGCTCCTCACAAGATTTCTGACAGAGGAGTGAAAAGAATTATCAGAAGAGTTGTCCAAGAGCCAAGGACCACTTGTGGAGAGCTTCAGAAAGACCTGGAATTAGCAGGTACGTTTGTTTCAAAGAAAACAATAAGTAATGCACTGAACCACCATGGCCTGTATGCACGCTCACCACGCAAGACTCCACTGCTGAAGAAACAYCATGTTGAAGCTCCTTTAAAGTTTGCTGKWCAACATTTAAACAAGCCTGTGTAATACTGGGAGAATATAGTCTGGTCAGATGAGACCAACATTGAACTGTTTGGATGCCAGAATACACATCATGTTTGGAGGTCAAATGGCACTGCACATCAGCCCAAAAACACCATACCAACAGTGAAGTTTGGAGGTGGGAACATCATGGTGTGGGGCTGTTTTTCAGCATATGGTACTGGCAAACTTCAAATAATTGAAGGAAGGATGCATGGAAAAATGTACAGAGACATTCTTGATAAAAATCTGCTTCCATCTACCAGGATGATGAAGATGAAYCGTGGCTGGACATTTCAGCAAGACAATGAGCCCAAACACAAAGCCAAGGAAACTCTCAGTTGGTTTCAGAGAAAGAAACTAAAGCTGCTGGAATGGCCCAGCCAATCACCTGACCTGAATCCAACAGAAAATCTATGGAAAGAACTAAAGATCAGAGTTCATAGAAGAGGTCCACGAAACCTTCAAGATTTGAAGCCTGTTTGTGGAAGAATGGGCCAAAATCACACCTGAGCAATGCATGCCACTAGTTTCTCCATACAGGAGGCGTCTTGAAGCTGTCATTGACAACAAAGGCTTTTGTACAAAGTATTAGATAAATTTCAGTAAGTGTGTTCAATACTTTTTCCCTGTGCCATTCCACATTATTACAAATAACTTCATTTCTGGACATTTATGGTTTGATTTCTTTGTATGTATGGATCACTTGGGTTGTTACCGACATCTGTTGAAAATTTCATGTCATTAGCACCTCTAGTAATATATTTACTGAGAAAAATGGTGACATGTTCAATACTTATTTTACCCGCTGRATTTAAAGAAGGCTGAATGGTGGACCATGAAAATTTTACCTGTGTCTTGTTGTTATCAAAATATCTCATCGGACACAAGATAATCTTTATAAATATGCTCAAAGGAGAGTCATTGGATCTACAACTGATTAACTTTTGGAGGCAGTTTGATTCAAGATGGCTGCCACAGCTAACTGAACTTGTAAAACAGAAAAATGAGTACAATTTAGTCAGTTTTACAAATATTGAGGTAGTAGTTGAGAGGTATTCACATCTTAATATTGCATGACATTGCACWTAATCTTACTGTGCCATTTCTCAACATATAATGAGCTCAGCTTCAAACCAGTTGTAAAGTAACTAAGTACAAATACTTTGTTACTGTACTTAKGTAGAATTTTTAGGTATCTGTATTTTACTTGAGTAATTATTTTTCAGCCTACTTTTTACTTCTACTTCATACATTTTCACACAGTTATCTGTACTTTCTACTCCTTACATTTAAAAAAAGGCAAGAAGTAGAAACTCGTTACTTTTACTTCATTTTTGTTTGTTTTCATTCCAGCTTATTGTTGTAAAAAATAAATACTATCCATATAAATTGAGTGAATTTAATTGTGGTTGAATGAGAAGTATAAATATACAAAATTTTGGCACCGTTTTAGTTTGTACACAAACAATTCATGTCACACTCCAGCAGGACATAATCATTGAAATAAAAGTACTGTACTTAAGAAGTATTTGTATTTTATGAATTAAATTATTTAATTTGGCCGTAGCTCTCAGGTAGATTTTCATTTTGGAGAAAAGGTTTGGGCAGCCTTGATACATGTATATAAACTGAAACAGCTAGACTAGTGCATCCTAAATTTAACATCAATTAATTATTAATATCTGCATCTTTTTGTCGAGTTCACCTAATAAATGTCATTACAGAAAATCTAACTGCTCATCTTAAATCAATGCTTTTATTTTAATACTTAAGTACAAAAAATATCAGATAGTTTAAGACTTCTACTCAAGTAATATTCCTAAAGGAGACTTTAACTTTTACCAAAGTAATTTTTTGTGAAGATACTTGTACTTTTACTCAAGTATCACTTTGTGGTACTTTATACAACACTGTTGAAACAAAGGCATGAAAAGTGGATGATACGCGTCCCTTCAGGATGCATATTGTTTTGATTTCATTTCCTGTAACTTCAAGATTCAAGACGTTTAGTTAGACTAAATAACTTTTTCGGTCATTTTTCTCCACTTTAAAGAGTGCTGGATGATTTAGTGTGGAGACCCCCAGACTGAAAGCTGAGCTCTCGTGCTATAAAAGTGTCGAAAGCCCCTCGTGAAGTCTCACTTGCAGCACAATGACTGAAGGCTGCAGCAGTTACATAACTCTGAGGTGTCACTTGATGCTGTGTGAATGTGAGGCCTTTCCCCAGGTGAGTAGATGCCCCACGTCTCTGCAGCACCGGGTCCGGGGTCCTCAGCCTGGACCCAAGAGCTCGTTTCTCACTCTCACTGCACCCGACACGTTTTTCCTTTTATTCTTCACACGCTCACTTTACTTAATCATKCGTGAAGTTTCCAAGTCGTTTCTCTCACTCAATCTGATTTTGTTTCGAGCAGTCCCCCGCTCCCGCCCACCCCACATCTCCTCCACTTGTTTCATTTTTTTTATTTTCCCCTCTCATGACAAAAATCTCTGCTGTGTATCACACTTTCAAATAAAAAAATAATCTTGCACGACTGACTTTGTGGGAAACTCCATTCCGTGTTACCTTTTGCTTCTCACGATAAGTGTTCCCAGGTCTGTTGGACGTGTGGTTCAGCGTGTCTGGCAGGGTGGCGGGCCGTGCTCCTGGCTCCGTGTGTTTGTGCAGGTGCAGGATTTTTCAGGCCACGCTGCCCTGCCGGGTGTTTTTCAGGGCGCTTTTTCAGAGCAGCTTACCCTGCAAGTATTTGAAGGTGCCGCCTATATGTGGCATTTAGTGGGACAGCCCAGAAAAGGCATTTCCTCCGGTTACTTTAAACTTTAAGCAGCTGAAGGTTTGAAAAAAAAAACCAAAACAAAAACAAAACAAAGTGTCAAACATGGTAAAGTCAAGCATGYTTTGATGGGAAGGGAAAGGAAGATAAAGGTGCACAGTCAGCTGGAAAACATAAGCTAAAAGCATCGTTCATACGTCTTTATATATATACTGTTGTCTAAAACGGCCATAAAACCTGATGGTATTTGACATCATAAAACTGCTGCTGTAACTGTCCACACCTGGACCCACACCTGGTCCCATTAGGGCTTATTCTTTTTTTGATTGTGTGAATGTGTTTTCCTGTTTCTTACTGAACTTTATAGGCCTACTTTTTTAAACATTCCTCAAAAGGCTCAGCTCATTAGAAATTAGTACTATGACTTTTGGTCCTTGTAACTTTTACACACACACACATGTTTGTTTCTRGACCCCGTGGGGACCTTCCATTGACTTCCATTCATGTTTTTTAGACTTTATAGCCTAACCCTGACCATATACTCTAAAACATGGCTATTCAACTGGCGGATCGTGGGCCACATCCAGCCCGTGAGTGACCAAAGTTCGGCCCGCCAATTGGTTCATTCATCTCTTAAGCCCAAACCCCCAGTTTTCTACTTTAATTACTCAAAATTCTTTTAGTTAAACATAGACATGTTTGGTATCTACAGAAATGTCAGAATCTTGGCTAGAAGCTGGTAAAAAAACATTTCTATAAACACTCAAGACAGTTAAAACCACAAGCAGTTGAAGATAAAATGATGAAAGCGAAAATAAAATTGMTTTAAAAATTTGGCAAGTGAGAGATGTCAAAATATTGTTTCTAATAATTGGAGGTATAATGTGTTCTTTTTATTTTTGATAATGTGTAATTATCACTACTTTTATAGGGTTTCTGTATGTTGTATTCATGATTAAATGCAGAAAAATAAACCAATTCAAAGGTAACATATCTTTGTAATACTTGGTTTATTTACATAATAACTTTAATTGCTGGATG
>NW_013953437.1:0-8683 GCF_001266775.1 Austrofundulus limnaeus
CATCAGCTGCGCACACGAAAGCACCCACTGCGTAGCAGGAGGAGAGGAGAAAGTTCAAAACTTATTTCTAGCGGCAGAAAAGGTTGGAAGATGGCTATTTGATGTTATTTATTGCTTTTTAAATCATCCTACAGGCTCTGACATGTTAGATGAATTTGAAAGGGAGGTTTTGAAAAAAATCCGTAAGACTTGAAAAAATCTGTGAGATTGCTCTATACGTCCGTGTACCTGCAAAATGTCGTAAAATCCTTATAATTTACGGAAAATCCGTACAAGTTGACATGTATGAGGGCTGTTGATGAGTCTGACCTACACTGCGCCAGCCAACAGTTTTACGATAGACCCCATATTTGAAGAGGGGGCTCCATTCAAAGTGGGGGTGTCAGGACATGCAAAAATGCTTATAACTCAGAAACTGTTCAACATAGAACAGGGGTGTCAAACTCCTGTCCTCGAGGGCCGCAATCCTGCATGTTTTAGAGCTTTTCTTGCTCCAACACACCTGATTTTGATCGCTGGGTGATTAACAGGCTTCTGCCCAATTTGAAGAGTTAATTCAATCACTGAATCAGGTGTGTTGGAGCTGGAAAACCTCTAAAACATGCAGGATAGCGGCCCTCGAGGACTGGAGTTTGACACCCCTGACATAGAAGCTTCAGATCTCTTTTGTTGTTTAGCTCTGATGAAGCTCTATCCATCAGGCCCACCAATCAGTGCCTCCCACCCCACACCCCCGGATCTCCAATTTATCTGAAGAAGGGGTGTCTGGACATACAAAAATGGTTGTTGCTCAAAAACTATTAAACATAGGAGCTTCAGATTTCTTTTGTTGTTTAGCTCTGATGAAGCTTGATCCATCAGGCCCACCAATCAGTGCCAACCCCACCCAAATAAAAAAGGCAGCCACCCAAGCCACTACAATTTTGGGATGCACCTAGTAGCATGACATTTATTAGGGATAAAGACTTCCGAGTTCTGGTCCATTTGTGTGTGCAAGGGTCATTATGTTATCGCTATGTGGGATCTAGTTTTTCACTATTTCTTGCCTGTGCATTAGGAATACTTCATTCATTACTTGTGCAATAAGAGACACATTGAGATGTTTCTTTTTCACTTCCTCGACAAGACATTTTCTGTCACTGTCAACAGTTTGTTCATCATGGCCTTGTGGCAAATTTGGAAAATAATTTGCCTTAACCCTTTTTGGCTGCGTGGCATTCTTGTTAGGCAGGGATCATCAATTCTGGTCCTCAAGGTCCGCAGCCCTGCATGCTTTACTTTAGGTGTTTACGCACTGTGGAGCTGGGGCCGGCCCCAGCCCGGCCCGACTTCTAACCCGGGTTTGGCGGTTGTGCATAAGCATAGTAGGGCCGTATCCAGCCCGAGTTCTGGAACCTGGCCAGGCGTGGTTCCAATCGGGCCGGCCCAGTTTGACGACTTATTTGTTTTGACGAGTAAAAAACGAGTCTGGCAAGTCATTAAAAAAACATATAGATCTATGAAAAAGCAACTGCTTTCATAACGGTAGCATGTAACAACTAATATTGCTAGCTTACTCGTTGATGCCGTCTGCGTCTCGCTACAGCCGCTTTCTGTTGCTGTTGTATGGCCAAGTACAGCCTTCGGAAACTCTCCGCTCTTCTGCACATCACCATTCGTCATCTCACTCGACGACGAAGGACCGTTAGGCGCGCTTTTCCGGTAAACAGTTTCCACCCACTTCGAGGCGGCTCTGATGACAGTGCAAAACATCCAGGGCTGGGCAGGGCCGGACCTAGGCCATCTGGGGGCCGGGGCTAGCCTGGGCCGGCTCTGCAGTGCGTAAACGTCTTTGTTTCTCTGCTCCATCACACCTGATTTGAATGAATCGATGATTATCAGGCTTCTGCGGATCTTGGAAGAGGTAATCCACTGACTGAATCAGGTGTGTTAGAGAAGGGAATAAAGTAAAACATGCAGGGCTGTGGACCTCGAGGACCAGATTTGATGATCCCTGTGTTGGAGGCTTGTCCTCCAGGAAATTATTTGGCTCATTTTGCCACCACTGACTGGCGCCTCCTCGCATCCAGCTTTACGAAGCTTAGTGCAATAATTCCATCTTGAATTTCAGGATGTTCTTCCAGCCATACCACCAAGGCTGAAAACCAGGTTCTGTCAGCCCAAGGTGCTTGCTGATAAGTGCTTTAGCAATGTCATTGAAATCATTTAGATAAGCTTTGAAACTGTATATTGTAAAAAACTCTGGCCACTGTGTTCTTCTTGACTAAGGGGAGTCTCCAGCAGTTGATAGATCTCCGTATCAGCCAAGCTTCTTTTGCTGTCTGATGCAGTGACTGATGAATGAGTTATTACAGCCAATGTTACAAAGAGAGATGACTTTCAAAGTTGGCTTTTGAGGTAAATCCTTGTGCCAGTCAAGTTGCAGAAGGCATTGTTAAAATCTGGGTCCTCATATTTCACCCAGAAAGCAAATTGAAGAAATAGCTTTTCTTTGAACTTGGTTTCTAATTCCTTCATCAAGTCTGGTCTTTGTTCCAAGTTCACTTTCTTTATGTAATTTTTATAAATAGTATATCTTAGCACCACTGGCTGATCCATTTTTCCCATCTTGTGTAAAACACAATGTCCATTAAATTCTGATGCTCATTTCCTTCAGCATAGAACAAACCTTTTCAGACTGACAAGTTTTTGGCCTGTAACTTGGCCTGGTACATTGACAGTGGCAAAACATCATTCAGTTCTGAGATATGAGTGACAACGAGACCAGGTAGTGGATAACCAGAGTTTATAAGATTGTATACATTCAAAGTTCCATCCATTCATAAGTCTACAGACAAACGAGATGTTGGTGTTGATGACAATGTTTTCAATTTGTTGAAATTAAGGCAGACCTGAACAAGACCCAACTGAAACTAACATTTCTATAGTATAGTGGATACCATTAACATCCACAGAAGAAGCTTTCAAGACTGTGCTCTGCTGGCTATGCTCGTAAAAGAGAGATCTTTGCACATTTTCAGTAAATGAACTCAGCAGTACAGATTCCACTTCATAACTCTCACTAGTTGGCTTGAAAAAGGAGGAGGCTACCATTTTCTGCTAGTCATCACTTTAGCTATGGGATAGATTTTGTAACTGTAAGCATGAAAAACAACTTCCCTGAAAAATCTATGTTTTCTTTCAAAACATATTATCCACATGAAGTAACGCTGGTACTGTCTTTCTAATACTGAGATGACAGCATGAAGACAGACCCACATTATTTCCTTCAAAAGCTCACGATTGTCTAGCTCATTTCTAAGGTTTTGTAGTGTGGGGTCACCATCATCACACAGTTCTCTTTGAAATAATTTTTTTGGCCGGGTCAGCACACACAATGGTGCTTCAGTTACCTAGTTGTTCATGGAGAGTCTTGCCCCACTTTTCATTGATCTTTTGAACTGTTGCATGATTAACTGCCACTCTATCACTCATGGTGTTTGAAATATCGCCAATTATTTTTGTTCTGCACAATTGGTAATCATCTTTGTGATAATCATTGTACACTTGTACCAAATGATCAATTGAAGAACCAACATGTTGGTAGTAATCGACAGTGGTTCCTCCTGGGAGCTCAAACGACTGCAACAACTTCACAGTTGGATTTTGAAGTTAGATGAATGCTATTGATGTGGGTAAGCTCTTGAGTGGTAGCATCAAAACCTAATGTTAAATTAGGGGATTTCATTGCCATCTCTGCTGCTTTTAAATCTGCAATAGCATCAGGTACCCTTGCCATATGCTCTTCTGTGGTACAGAAGAGAGCAGACCACTTCCGTTTGCCTGACTTTTGATCAAAGATGGAATATTCAGCGTGGGGATCATATTTACATCATTCGCCTTTCAGCACTGTAACTCTTCCTATTTTTTCATCTCTTTTTCAGCAGCAGCTGTCAGCATACATTTGGCTTCATTTAACTTTACTTCCAAGTCCAACTTTGAGTTTTGAAATCCACAATTGATAGTGTCCTTTTCAACAAGTTGCTTTTTTAACTGCAACTTATCCTCTTTTGAAACTGTTTTCTCCTTTCTCTCTTTTCTTGCCTTTTTTTTTCAAATTTTCATTTGTGTGTTTGGTTTAACTGTGCATATTTTTTCATTGGCGTGTCCTTTGATTCTTTTATTTTAGCCTTCAGAAGTGCAATTATGGCATCCTGAATCTTGGCAGAGTTTCTCAGATGAGTAATGTTCTGATTTAAATATTTTATTTTATTTACTTTAGAAATATTTACTTTGTTAGTTAGTTCCTCTGTTTGTTTTTGTTTCATTTTTTTCTGAACACTGCACTGTTTAGAGACAAACTGTAGTCTCTTTTTTAGCTTTATTTTTCTTGGAGTCCACTGTTCTTGATGCAGTTTGGAAGTTTGTATGATGGGGCTTGGCATGCCATCAGAGGAGGAACCTGCAGATGTTTTTAGCTTCGACTGCACAACAACTTCAGGATTAACATGCTAACAAGTAGCTTGTGCTAAAGCTCAGTAAACAAGCTAATAAAGCTGCTACAGTCTGTGTTGCTGCCACGGCGTCCCTTAAGGGGGTAGAGCAAGTACGACAGTCATTTCAGAGCCCTGATTGAAATGTCCTACTGATGTAATGTTTTTCCCTTCTTTTTTTAGTCATCAATGAGAACCAATCGCACCACAGTTGGGGGGTACTTTTTGGCAGGACGTTCAATGACTTGGTGGCCAGTAAGTACAAGACTACACTGAAATTATTCCTGGCCATTGTCAAATATCAGAATTCAAAAACAAACTTTTCTCAAACAGGATTCAATAACTGAATCATTACGTCTCATTTCTATAGATATTTTTTACTGTTTGTTTAATTCTTTTTTTAGATAAATTCTGTAAAACTGAGCCTCATATGCTCAAATGGGTTACCTTACCTGCTTTTTAAATAGAATTTTATATACAAAAATATTTATGAATTAGTTTTACTCGTTATTTATGTTGTGATAGTAAAATGTACTTATTGCTTAATGTTGGAGTGACTGCAGAGCTGAAACGAAGATGGATTTAAACCAGGGCTCTCAAGTTTAAAAGCTGAGCTTGGAGTGAGATTTTGAGCAACTGACCACTGTTGCCAACTCCTCAGTAAGAAGAGTTAGTATTGGCTGTACTTAAAGCCATGAAAGACATCGCCTGATTTGCACGTTTGGACATTTGTCAATAATTGTGCTGTAGGAGAGATGCATCTCTATAATGAAGAGACTGTATTGATGCTCAAATTACTGAATCGATACTTCCAGCACATTGCTTTGTTCCATAAATACATGCTGCACCGGCGTAGCAGCTGACCAGGCAGGCTTAAATGTAAACAGTGAACTAAACAAGCATGTCAGATAACTTTTGAATACATCACCATTTAAAGCCAAAATCATTCAGTGTCAAACTTTAAGAGTTTRATCACTTTAAGCTRGAGGAATAATCACATGGCATTAAATCTGAAAATTACAATTTGTGAACTTGGTTGTCTCTACTTGAACATTAAAACCCACATGATCAGTAATAATACAGGTAAACTAGGCAAATCAAATTAAAACCACACATAAATTCATATTTGATCAATAAATGCATTGACCAAAGCAGAATTATGTCATAATCTACTGTAGTTTCAAATTGAACAAATTTAGTTAATCTAAATCAACAAAACTATTTCTTATAATTATGTGTAAGATTCTGATTTGCAATTAACTACAAACATTTGTCAGTTTTACAGAAAGAACATTGCGAGTATTGGGCAAAAAATAAGAGGTTAAATGAAGACACACCTTTGCTCTATCATTGGTCATACAAATATATTTTAGTGATAATATTGTTTTATTCCAAAAACTAAAGCAGAAGAAAAAGCTAATCAAAATAAAAACATTTAGTGCGCACCGCGCTCCTGCACCAGCTGATCAAATTTAGACCTGTCTTGTTTTCTACTACAATGATGTCATTGATGTTGTCTCAGTGACCTGGGTCAGTGATTTACAGGTGATCACCAGACTTGTCTCCCCTCCCTGGTCCTCTCTGTTCCTCCTGCACTCCTCCACTTATCTGCTCCTCTCCAGCTAATGTAGCATCCACCAGTGTGAGCCACGCCTCCTCCTCAGGAAGTTTTGAGGCATCTTCTGCAGGTTCATCTGTTCAGACAGCTGGTTCAGAAAGTTCTGCCAGCTTCGGTGGCTTCATATTCTTATTGAAATTAATTCTGACAAATACAGTTTATTCACTTTAATGAACACTGCTCACAAACTTCTTCCCGACCTGACATGTTTGCAGCTGTCAGTCAGTCATCACTGTACATGCCCCAAAACTAACAATACACATCCTGATTGGTCAGACGTGGAATACTATTTGTATGAACCAATCAGTGGCCAGAAATGCATCCGTAATAACTGATAGGAGTTAACTATAGACTTGAATAAAAACACTAGACTGAGTCCCGCCCATACGGTCCACTGGTAGCATCTGTGACAGCTTGGAGGAGCAGAAACAGACCAAAGAGGACAACAGCTCACAGCCTCCATAGAAACTAATAGATAAACAGCAGCTGAACCAGATCTGTTTCACAGATTATCTGACATGTTTTTACAATAAATTAATGACTGTGTTAATTTCATTCAACAATCATGTAAAACAGCAGATTTATACCAGAAAAATACATAATTTACAAGTAACAACGATCTAAAACAGACCTGAAGTCTGCCTGTAACTTAGACTTTAGCTAGTTGACAAATGATGACTTCAGCTAGTAATAAAGTGTATTTATTATTTCTTCTGTCGTAAAAAATAAGAATGATAAAAATTTACCAGTCAACAGTTAGAAAATGTTCTCTGGTTATAGGAGGAAACTTGTCTCTATAGCTAACATCTTCTTAACAGGTCAGGTTCCTCTAACAGAAACCTAAAAAACTCACATTTATAATATTATTTTACACTCTGTAGGTCTAAATATTAATCAGAGGACAAATCAGCTGTAAAATTTAATAGTTTGTGTTAAATTGTAGCATGATTCAACAGTGCTTCACTCTATAAATGCTCCACAAGCTAACATCTGTTAACCAGTTCAATAAATAACAGTGATTACATCGATTTAATAAGATTGTTTTAATTTTAACTGTTACATTATGTTCTGCTCAGATCACATTGAGCTCAAATCTGCTGACTTGTGTTGTGAAACGAGACGTTTTCCTGCTTCTCTTTTGTTAATAAATCTATAACACAAACAGCTTTTCTGACATTTTTTAAAAGTTAAATAGATTATATAAACTGTGAAATATTAATAATAATTGGGTTAATATTATTATAAATAGTTTTAATGATTTCTACATTGTCAGTCCTTTTTTTATGCTCTGTCATCAACATATACAGTAATGGGAAATCCAGACTCTTGACCATTTAGAATTAGCCGTTAGCTTCACCAGCCGATCACACGGTCAGGTGGTTTCTGAGCACTCCAGTCATTCTATTGAACCTCCTTGGAGTTAACTCAGCTCTGAACGCACCACAGGGATAAAAACAAACAAAAGATTTTGTAAAAAACAGCTGGACATTTTCTCATTTCCCCCAGCTGCTCACAGGCCACTCCTCGCTTTATTTTTCAGCATGAGGAATGTCATGTGTGTGCATGTGAAGACAGGAAAATGTGTGCGTCTCACGCTCACTGCGTGAGGCTTGAGAGCTCTGTATAAACTCTTCTTGGTGTATTTTACCAAACAGGAACCCATCCAGACCACAATGCATGGCAAATGGTAAATGGACTGAACTTATATAGCACTTTATCAAGCTCCATGGGGACCCCAAAGCACTTTACACTGTCATTCACCCATCCAAACACACATTCACACATTGATGTTTGTAAGCTACAGTCACATCTGCCCTGGAACACACTGACAGAGGCAGGGCTGCCATGTACCACAGGACCACAGGACAGGTACCACAATACAAAATACAGACTTTGAGCACGAGCTTTAATAAAAAGGTTAAGTCAGTTAAAGTTCTAAAGTTATCGTAGTTAATTCTGTTTTTGTTGTCAGCTCAGATTCTAACATTAATTAATAGTTTTCCAGCTGTTGTTAGAAACGCTCATGCAAGTTTTTATTTTCCGTGTCTGTATTTGAATTCCCTCACAGATAGGGGCTTCCTTGATGTCCAGCAACGTCGGCAGTGGTCTGTTCATTGGACTTGCAGGAACAGGAGCAGCAGGAGGCATTGCTGTTGGAGGATTTGAATGGAATGTAAGAAACATATTTTATATTCATATATGTGTAAGAKTGAACTAATATGACAAGATCTGATAATCACAGTCTGCTCAAAAAAGTTAAAACAACGCAACTTAAATTCTGAAGTTGAAAATGTTTCACCTCCCATTCATGGAACTTTCTATATTCAGACCTGGAGAGTGTGGAGTTCCAAGCTCATATGCTGTTTAAGGAAGCTCAGTTTTGTAACGTAGGTTCACATGCAGATTAAACTCTACACCTCTCACACTGGAGAGTTGGTAGAGTCTTTATGTGACTGAATTTTGAGCAGCCAGAGGCAGCATAAATACAGACTGGTGTGTGCAGTCATTTTGCAACAGAGTGAGACTCCCAATGTTTAATAATGTGTGTGTGTGTGTGTGTGTGTGTGTGTGTGTGTGTGTGTGTGTGTGTGTG
>NW_013953437.1:8783-32417 GCF_001266775.1 Austrofundulus limnaeus
CTGGTGAAAATTTCATGTCATTAGCACCTCTAGTAATATATTTACTGAGAAAAATGTTGATGTGTTCAATACTTATTTTACCCGCTGTATATTTAGAGGCTGCTGTAGCTCCGTGGTCAGTGCTGCCGTCTTGTAAACCTCAGGCTGCAGGTTTGAGTCCAGGCTGCTTCAGGAAGGGCATATGAGCTAACACAAAGACTAATATTTTGTGCAAGTCCCCCACAGAAGAGAGCAGCTGAAGAAAAAACAAAAACATTTCTGTTGATTAAGAAAAACTGTATTTTTCCATTTGTTTAGACACAATTAGACTTTAATTTGTTCAAGGACAAGACTTTTCTGATGCTTACTTCAAATATTTAGTTAAAACCTTTTGGATTTGCCAAAAATAAAATAAAAAGCTCAAAATAAATCCAAAAATATTATGACCTAAAATCTATATTAATTTCTCATAACAAGGACACAAACAGCATTTGTGCACCACGTTGTTTAACTCCAACAAACCTTTTTCTTCTGTGGGATTAAGTCACCAAGTCTGATGCGTGTTCACTAGGATTGCATAAGTTTCAACATTCCTCTTAAACTTAAAGCTTAATCCTTTCTGCAGTAGAGCAGAGTGAAAACAAACACTTATTAGTCTGGTTAGCAGAAGTTCTCAGAGCTCTGACTTCTGTAGAGTGCTCGTTTAAGAAAGTTGTGCAGGTTTAAACCAGGGGAGAATAGAACTGAGCATCTCTAAAAAATTAACTGTCATTTTGCTCCTATCAGGCCTCYTCTTTTAGATAAATATGGCTCCTGATGATAGCAGTGGGTTTATATAGAGGAAACTTTCAAAAAGCAATCATTAAATGGGCATTTAAAAATGATTAACCTTTGGAGTTCCTGTTCCAAGCGGCCACTACAGACAAGTGGTCGTCGAAAACACAAAAATGGCTTGTTTGTTTGACAAATATTTAGCTAAAATGTGGCGTGGTAGAAGCGGAGAGTCAGGCACTTCAGCAGATCCTGACCTGTGCAACATGTCAGCTACACAAACTGCCCTCCTCACAAGCTGTGAGTCTCTTTGTTTCGCAGACTGACAGGGGAACCGAGTTCAGACGTTCTCACCACATGGTGATGAAAACCACACTTTACGACATGGCTGTAGACGCCACCTGCAGGTACGCAGCTGTTGGCTGTCAGGACCGCTGCATCAGGTGAGTGTGTGGGGCTTTTAGCTGTGGTTTTGTCTCCAGCTCACATGTTTGGCGGTTTGAAAGTGTCTCTGAGGCCCGTTTTCCTTCTGAATGCAGGGTTTTTAACATCAGCAATGGCAAACAGAAGAAGCTCTACAAAGGATCTCTAAGTGAAGATGGCAGTCTGCTCAGGGTAATGCTTCCTTTTTCTCTCCAGAGACCCGGTTCTGTCTGTCTCTGTCTTTATATACATACAGTATATAAATTAAAGAAATTATTCTTTTTTTCCCCCCCAAAGGTTCAGATTGATCCTTCGGGTCAGTTTGTAGCCACCAGCTGCTCCAATAAGAACATCTGCATATTTGACTTCTACACTGGGGAGTGTGTCGCCACCATGTTTGGACATTCTGGTACCAGAACCAACACTTACATCTTTATATCTCTCAGCCAAACTGAGCAATAAATAATTCCACTTATATTTAGAGTTTCTGAAATATTCACCCTGGCGACACTATAGGAACTTAGATGTTTTTGGTTTTGCAGAAATTGTCACTGGGATGAAGTTTACCAATGACTGCAGGCATTTAATCTCTACATCAGGAGACAGGTGAGAGTCTCTGCTTTGTGTGTGTATGTGTTCTTGTCTCTGCTACAGAGTGAGGACCATCATGGTTTTAACCAACGGAGTGACGTCATTTATGGGTAGTGAGGACATTTTCCTGGTCCTCACTTTTTTTGCAGTTCTGCTGCGCTCTACTAGTTAGGTTTAGAGGTACGATGTTAATTACATTTTGGTTCAGGTTAGAGTCAGGAATAGACTAGTAATTGTTAGTTTTAGGCAAAATGTCTGGGTTCGGCATTAATGCAGTTACAAAAATGAATGGAAGRCAATACAAAGTCCTCAGTTTGATGGAAGTGCAAGGATGTGTGTGTGGACACGTTTTTGCTACATCATGAGGATCATTTTACAGAAAAACACAGCCTTTTGGGGACCTCATACTCCTTGTGGAGACCAAGGCCTGGTCCTCATATAGATACTGATTTTGGGTGTGGGGTTATGTTTAGGACCAAAGTGTGAATTGAGTTTAAGCGAGGTTTAGGGTCAGGTATGTGGGCAGTTAGTTTTAGAGGAAATTGTCAGGGTTAGGCTATAGAAATGACTGGAAAATGAATGGAAGTCAAGGCAAAGTCCCCACGGGGATAGAAAAACAAATGTGTGTGTGCAAAATCAACATCCAAACTCCTTTTTTTGCGCACTGTCGCTCTGTTTAACTGCTTTATTTTCACTCACTGTTGCCACCAACTGTAGGCACAACCATGGGACCAAGCATTATTAGAGAAACAGAATTTGATTAAACTTAAAAATCTCTAGTAGATATGACACTGATTCCTTGATTCCTTTTGTTTTTTACCTGTTTTTTATTGTCACCTAGAAAGAGATGTTATAGCGCCCTCAGCACCCACAGTTCTCACAGGCTTAGCTTCAATWATGCAACCCTGGATTGAAATTTATTTTAAACATTCTTATATGAAATATAGGAATGCCATTATATCAAGGTCTTATATACRGTGTCTGTCAAACTCCATAGATTGCAAATGACAGAAAAAAACTTAATTTTCTTTTCAAAACATTTATTATTTCTTACCCTTATTTAACTGCTTATATCATTATGTATAATGATCCATATTTAATGTACAGTGCAAACATTTTGTGTGCCACCTCAGTGTCATCATTTCAGTGTAAATATTGTATTTAACACAATGTATTCTGCTTTTAATTAGGCTTTTTTAATATATTTTTAAAGGACAAAATGTCAAAAACATTAGTCAAAAGAAGTAAAAAATTATTTTTCTTCTATGGTGATGGTGTCCTTAAATAAAAATAAAAAAGTTGTAAGAAAAACTTGTGACAGGATGTCAACTACCAGGTGTTTAACTATATGTTAACAATGGCAAAATCTATATAGAGCTGTTCAGGGAGGAGTCTGATAATTGTATACATAAATATGCTTTGTTTACACTGAGTGCAGACCTGCATTTCAAAATGGCATGTTAATATTTTTAGAAATCTACTGGAGTGAACTCTTTCAATCTGCACCTTTTTATTGAGCTCAGGACATCATTTCAAATCCTCCTCCATGAATATCTCTAACTTACACGGATCTGTTAGATGTTTCAGGATTTTTTACATTTATTTAGGTGGATTGACCCATTAATGCTGCTCAGGACTCATTTGTTTTCATAATGCCTAAGTAATACGGCCGCGCTCAGTCTGAACTACTTAAAAATTTAGAGCAGTCAGATCCTGTTACACACATCCTTAGTGCTTCCTGCTAATTTCAGCATTCAGCAGGGCCTCTGATAAGAAGGATCCTGCGTTACGTTTTAGAACTACAGACTGGATTTCTACAGATACAGTAATGTGATGCATTTTACTAGCTTTAGAGAGAAAAATAACAAACTTGGACTGGAGTGTTACACATCAAAACTTAGTCTTAGAGGATTAGAGGAAATGACTGRGAAAAATGTGTTTGCAGATGTTTTTTCTCCTCAGTCATCACTCTGAGATAAAACTTTAAATATTTAATGCTCGCATGCGTTTGTTTCCCAGCTGTGTGTTCGTGTGGCGACTCGCTCCAGAGCTGACTATCGCCATGAGGGAGAGGCTGCAGCAGCTCCGACAGAACCCCAACTCGGTGCCTCGCGAGTCCCCCGGCATCAGGTGACGACGCCCAGCCGCCTGTTGTTCACAACCCGTCCTGAAAACACAGAGTCCAGTTGGACGATTCCCATCACATGTTATAAATACGCCGCTGCACATTCAGAGCTCGTGATTTTGACTCTTTCTGCTTTGCTGCAGGCGGGAGGCGTACAGCGCCCCGGCTCTGGTTGATCTGTGCTCTGACAGCGACCAGGAGCATGAGGAGGAGGAGGACAGAGTGAAGTATGTCCTCGCTGACAACATAAGCAATACTTCCTCTGGCAGCAGCCACAGGGGCGAGGACACAGGTGCTGTCTTCATATTAACACACAGCAGCAGTGAAGGGACACTTTAAGGAAACTGTTGAGATGTGTGCCTGATCTGCTTCACTGTTCCTGGTTTCATTTTCTGTGTCAAGTTCAGCCAAACCTGAAAAAAAAAAAAAAACACACAAAAAGAAAATCCGACCTGTCATGTTTGTCAAGGTTTCAGTTGCTGTAATTTTTCCTCCAACATCAGGTTCAGAAGAAGAAAAGACCACAGAGTTGAGAAAGGTAAGAAAAGCTAAATTAACACTGAACAGAATAAATTTTGTGTGAAAATGAGTGCAGAGGGTTGTAAATGAAATTTACTGAATAGCTCAAACTGAGCTGTTAGAAGCAAAAGAAGCAGAACACAGCTGAGAAAGTAGCAAAATGTTCACTACTAGCAGCAAAAGGCTAGCAAAAATGTAAGTCAAGCAGTGATAGGCTAACTGAAAGTAGGAAAAGGCCATCCACAGCTATACAAAAATGTAGCTGAAAGTAGCAAAAGACTAGCTTAAAAACTAAAGTAATAAAAGGGTAGCTATGAACATCAAAAGCTTAGCTAGACACCTAAAGTAGCGAACTTAAAAAGGCTTACTAAAAGCTGAAAGTAGCAAAATATTGAACAGAAGTTTAAAGTAGCCAAAAACATGCAAAAAGTTGCAAAAGGCTAGCTAGAAGCTAAAAGTAGAGAAAAGATTGCTAAAATCTAAAAACAGCATAGAAGGATTTTTGGGGAACAGTTTCAGTTCATGACCTGACGTTTTTTCTTTGTTTGTTAAAACACTTACAGGGGTTGGACAATGAAACTGAAACACCTGGTTTTAGACCACAATAATTTATTAGTATGGTGTAGGGCCTCCTTTTGCAGCCAATACAGCATCAGTTTGTCTTGGGAATGACATATACAAGTCCTGCACAGTGGTCAGAGGGCTTTCAACCCATTCTTCTTGCAGGATAGTGGCCAGGTCACTACATGATGCTGGAGAAGGAAAACGTTTCCTGACTCGCTCCTCCTAAACACCCCAAAGTGTCTCAATAATATTTAGATCTGGTGACTGTGCAGGCCATGGGAGATGTTCAACTTTACTTCCATGTTCATCAAACCAATCGTTCACCAGTCTTACTGTGTGTATTGGTGCATTGTCATCCTGATACACGACACCACCTTCATGATCCAATGTTTGAACCATTGGATGGCCCTCCAGAATGGTTCGGTAGTCCTTGGCAGTGACGTGCCCATCTAGCACAAGTATTGGGCCGAGGGAATGCCATGATATGGCAGGCCAAACCATCACTGATCCACCCCCATGCTTCACTCTGGGCATGCAACAGTCTGGGTGGTACGCTTCTTTGGGGCTTCTCCACACCGTAACTCTCCTGGATGTGGGGAAATAGTAAAGGTGGACTCATCTGAGAACAATACATGTTTCACATTGTCCACAGCCCAAGATTTGCACTCCTTGCACCATTGGAACCAACGTTTGGCATTGGCACCAGTGACCAAAGGATCGGCTATAGCAGCCCGGCCGTGTATATTGACCCTGTGGAGCTCCTGACGGACAGTTCTGTTGGAAACAGGAGAGTAGAGGTGCACATTTAATTCTGCCGTGGTTTTATACTTTTTGGATAAAGTCCGGGTTAGCACCCCAACATCCCTTTCAGACAGCTTCCTCTTGGGTCCACAGTTGATCCTGTTGGATGTGGTTCATCCTTCTTGGTGGTATGCTGACATTACCCTGGATACTGTGGCTCTTGATCCATCACAAAGACTTGCTGTCTTGGTCACAGATGCACCAGCAAGACGTGCACCAACAACATGTCCTCTTTTGAACTCTGGTATGTCACCCATAACGTTGTGTGCATTGCAATATTTTGAGCCAAACTGTGCTCTTACCCTGCTAATTGAWCCTTCACACTCTGCTCTTACTGGTGCAATGTGCAGTTAATGAAGATTGACCACCAGACTGGTCCAATTTAGCCATGAAACCTCCCACACTAAAATGACAGCTGTTTCAGTTTCATTGTCCAACCCGTTAGTCTGACTTTTAAATCTTCAGATTTAAATGGTTTCCAACTCAAGGGATAAGTGTTGTGTTATCACAGAAAAGCTGTTTTTAAATTCACTGTTCAGACACTTTATCAGCAGATACTTTGACTTTTTTACTCGTTATTTTTGCTGTGGTGCTTTTCTTCAAGGCCATTGATACAGTATATACAGATCAAACTGATAGCTCACATTTGATCCGTTTAATGAACTTTAGCACAAGATACAGGCTGTTATTAGTGTGGTGGGGGACCATATTTTTAAAATAAATTAATATTATAAATCTAAAAGCTGACACAAATATATTATCAAACAATTTAATGGCACATTTGGCCTAACCATGAAATAAGAAATATGAAACATGTAAAATACATACAAAACATACTGAGTTTTTAAAATTTATTTATTAGAATTTTTGGAGGAAAAAGCCAATATATTGCCTTGTTTACAGTATTGCGATATGTCACCATATATCGTATCGTGTCCCCTGTGTCATGTCAATACACAGCCTTAATGTCCACTTTAAGACCACTTCAAAGAGTGCAAGAAGATCTGGAAGCTTGAAAGCAAAACATAAAGAATTGATGAGTGGTTTAAAACTTTTGCACGGTAAAGTATACTGCTCTCTGGTTTATCTTCTGTATTCAGCATGAAGCCATTACCCAGGTCGGTCCTGATGCCACCAAGCGCCCCCGGAGGTGCTGGTCTCGACGTATGGGCTCCCTGGAAGTGATGATAAGATCCATGCTGGACCTGAGACAGCTGGAGACATTTGGACACAAGAGGAACCTCAGTCCATCTACTGATGACAAACAGAGCGTGTCCAGCCTGCAAGAAACTGTTGTAAGAAGATTTATAGAGTAAAAGCAGGAAGAAGCTGTTCACATGGAGGCATGTTAAAAACAGAAACACCTCTAAGTCCTTTTTGTTTTTCTGGAGCAGCAGGTGGATGAAAGAACCAGGAGGCACCGGCTCTGGGTGTCCTCCTCAGCCAAGTGTGTCAAAGAGACGGACACAGCAGAGAACGAGGACACGAGTCTCACAGAAAGGTAGCTCACCTCTGGCTCTGACTTGTCTGTTGTTGATGAAACACGTCTCATCACGGTTCTGTTTCTGGACGTCAGTGGTTACACTGTGTTGGAGCAGAACTGCGGCCCAGCGGGCCGAAGGATCCGGACTGACAGCCAGGACAGCCGCAGCCCGGACAGCGCATGCTCCATGGACTACGACAGCACAGAATCCAGCCAGGACCGAGTCCTGCATGGTGAGGTCCCACTTTGATGACATGCCAAATACAGGACTGATCATTGTGCTGATACAGCATTTACATTGTTGTTTTTCTGTTTTATATTTATTTTCTCCTAATCTAACTTCACCATACTTTGGACTATTTTAGTCATTCTTACATTTTTCAGCAAATAAATACTAAAGTCTTTGGTTTTTGTAAATTAAATATTTATTTTTCAAAAATTTTACCAATATTTTACCAACCTATTTCTACCTTTAGTTATTAACTGGATTGTCCTACTTTTAACTTTGAGCTAGCCTTCAGCTAATTTGATACATGGCTTTTTGATATTTTAGCTTTTAGGCAATCTTTTGCTTAATGTAGCAAATTTTTTGCTGGTTTAGCATTTAGCTAGCCTACTGCTACCTTTATCTTATGCCAGACCTTTCTTTAAGCTTAAAGATAGTTTTTTATTCTTTTATGCAGCCTTTTGCTATCTTTTCTTATTTTTCCAGACATTTCCTACTTTTAGCTTATTGTTGGTGTTTTATTTTTTTTATGCAGTCATGCTATGTTAGCATTTGGCTACTCTTTTGCTGCTTTAGTGTTAAGCTACCCTATTGCTACCTTTAGCGTTTTGCCAAACTTTTCTTACTTTTAGCTTATAGTTAGCTTTTTTATACGTTTATGCAGCCTTTTGCTGGTTTTATTAGAACACTTTTGTTATTTTTAGCTTGCCTTTTGTTTTTGTTTTTAGTTTCTGTAAATGATTTTGCTACATTTAGCTTTTAACTAGTATGTTTGCTAACTGGACATCTTTCAGCTCTCTCCAGGTTCTCACATTTAGTTTTCTGTTTAAATAATTAATTTAAATGTAACCGTGTTGAGTTAAAAAGCTCCAGATGCTGCTGAGTGAAGTCTCCAGACGTGTTTTGCTTCAGATTCTCTGAATTTGTTTTGCTTTCTGCAGATGCTGGTTCGTTGGTCGGCTCTGATGATGAGAGTGAGGAAGAGGAGCAGGAGCCAGAGAGGAAGCCGGCCGAGGTGACGAGTATAGACGAGGCTCTGAGGACGGTGAATGACGGTCCTGAACGTGAGCAGGAAGACTTCCTCCGGCAGAACTTTGAAACCCTGGTGGAGAGCAGCAGCACAGGTAGGACCGCAGGAAACCCTCTGACACGTTCTGAAGGTCTGTCTCCAGTCCAGACTAACTTTGAAGAACATCTCAGTGTTTCTGTAAACGACCTCACATCTGAAAACAGATTATTGATTCAGCCTCAGTTTCTGCTTCTGAGTTCCTCTTTGCTTCTCTCTGCAGCTGAGCAGAGCAGAGTCCTGAGGCTCAGTATGTCCTCACGCTTCCTGGCCAAAGGACACAACAACAGGTAACAGATCCTTCTGAGCCCCTCGGCTCATTCAGGAGATGACTGCTGGGACCTTTTGTATTTGTAACTTTTATGCATCTCGAAATATTTCATTTTATTCACAAAGAATTCTTCTGGGCTGCAGGAGCTCGGCGGTTATTGCCCCTGGCTCGTTATCCTGAGGCTGCAGGAAGAGCAGCCGGTGTAAATATACCTCACTCGCTGTGGTGACTCTTAAAGAAGCCAGCAGCTAAATAAAATAATTCCTTAAAGAAAAACATTGACATGTATTTGATTATTTTAAGTACATTGCTTTTTTTGCTCTATTTTTGCCCTCTAATGCTCCTTTTAGCTTATTTTTAGCTTTTAGCTACTGTTCTGGTAGTTTTAGCTTTGAGCTAGACTTCTACTATATTTAACTATACTTTTGCTTCTAAGCCTTCAGCTAATCCTCTTTTAGCTTTTAGCTAACTGAAGGCAATTAGAACATCAAAGCTCTGAACACGCCCACAACAAAGTTTTAACCAATCACAAAACAGCTGATGCATAACCCTGCAAGAAACGTTTCTGTGTGGACAGGATGGGTTCTGTACGGCGCCCGCGAGGGGACATGGGAGATTTAATTCSTTTTGTGTTCCCACGCAATAGTATTGCGTTACCTCGTAATACTTTTGCGTTACCTCTCAATACCTTTTGCGTTCCCTCGCAAAAGTAGTTTATCACTGTTGTGCCTGCCGGTTTATTAACAAACTCACATGTTCACCATTAGCGAGTCAGCCTACTGCTTTATTTCAGCTTCAGAATGAATATATCACACAGCCACACATGGAAGTATGTCATATGTCGATATTTAAACACAGTGCAGCCAGCCGAGCCACGCAACATCAATGCCAATTTTACGAACTTGTGGCGACACATCCTGTTTTGGCAACTGGCTATTTCAAAATAAAAGTCTGATTTAATTCAGTTCGTATACAAAACAATCTTTTGCGTGGGAACGCAAAACAATTCTGCGAGGTAACGCAGAAGTATTGCGAGGTAACACAATACTATTGCTTGGGAACACAAAAGAAAAAAAAATCTCCCATGTCCCCTCGTGGGCTCTGCTGTTCTGGAATTTCACTGAGAACCAAATAATTAGTTTTCATCATGTTCTGGAAAATGCGTGACATTTGGACTGCAATGATCATTATTACATCCTTATTTTTATTAAACACATGTTGTGAATAACTGTTTGTTCAGAATCAGATGCTTTTTGCCCTGATAGTTATTTCCATAAATGCTGCAGGCACTATACCTCATTTAAATGTGGTTAAACTGCACCAAGTTAGAGTTTGCTATGCTCGTTTTGTTAAAACAAAAACCTGTAATTGCATCTGCAAAGGCCGTGCAGATCTGTAGTGGGTCYGGGCCTCAGCGATCCTCTCATGCAGCTAAATTTAAACATATTATAAACATATACGAGCTGTGCAAAAGATCAGCACCTGTGAAGCTCATTAACTAGTCTACTTTATCTCATGTACACAGTAAAAGCTAGTTAGGCTGTTTATTTTCTAAACCCGAGAGCGACTTAGTGAGGATAAATCTCCCAAATGTGCAAAGTTTGGTTCATTTTCCACACCAGGGGAAATAACTGCTTTTGTCTTTGCTGAATCACTCGCCTCTGCTCAGAGCTGGGCCTCCGTTCTCCAAAGTGACCGCAAAGGAACAAGACGGCAGATCGACTAATCCTCCGGTGTCAAAAGTACGTCCGCTGACAGGAAACAGCGAGAGCAGAAAGGCCGAGGACAGACTCTCCGTGTCTCCTGTCAAATCTGAGAGGTAAAAAAACACAGAGTTTATAGAGAAGTGCTGCAAATGTTTAAAAAAGGGCCTCCAAAACTGTTATGAAATAATAAAGAGATGATAGAATATTAATAAGCTTACATGGAAATTATGCAGTTTCACAAAAAAAAAAGAGTTTGGCCTTTTCTGTTTACCTTGGCTGCATTTTTGCAAACAGCTTGTAGTTTTAATCATTAATGCAGAGAAAGAACAATAGCAGAAAAAAGTCATTCTMGGCCCAACCAACACTACTTCTGGTGTTTTTAAAACTGAAAACTTTCTGCCATTCTTGTGGGAAAGCAATGGATTTTGACCCTGTTCAGACGGGTTAACCCTGACCCTCTATCACTTTTTGCCACTTTTGTTTGCTGAAATTGTTAATAAATTTTAAGAGGAATCATAAAAATGTAGAAGATCTGAGTGAGGGAGAAAGAGAGGTGATATTTTCTCCTCAGCTTCTTACACTTACTTTACACCCCTTAAAGATTTAGGGCACCAGATCAAATTTACTGACCAAAAATGATTTTATTCACCTCTTTAATAGCCTAGCTAGCCGCTACAGGAAGTTAGACACGAGTCATTGCTTTAAAAGGAAAGCAGTGACCTCTTGTTTATAACCTGTTCGTTGAGTTTTTATCATGAGCTGATAAATATTGTTGTCTTCTCAGTATTAGTGTTGCTTTATGGGGCGACTAATTGCCAGCCTGATAAAAGTTCCTCCTGCTATGAGTGATGATAGTGTTAGGTGCCATGTATCGGTTTGTTGGAACAAATAAATGTAAAGATGTTTTGACAATAAACCTACGGTAAACACTGTAAAACATGCCGACCTCTTGATATTGAGCTGCTGCCTCTCGGCAGGACTCCAGAGAAGGATTCTCCCTTCAAACACCGACCTGTGAAGAAGAAGAGTTCAGGGTCCGCCCTCTGGAGGATGTCAAACCCGCCAACTCAAGCTCCACCGATGCTGGACCAAGCTGCTTGTCTACAGAAGTCTCGCTCCGCTCAGAACCTGACTACAGACTGTGAGTTTCATCTTGATTCATTGATGTTTGTTCCGATTTCTTTTTTTTTTTTAGCTCTGATTTTAATGTGAGCTCTCAAATTGTCTTCTAAATTTAGTGTGTTTGTTTAAGCCTTTCTATTTGTGCATAAATGATGCTGGTACTTTTTAAAAACCCTTGTCCTCGTTTTATTTTATAGCTTCTCGCTCCTCTGCGCCCTCTAGTGTCCAAAAGGAGTTGTGCGTGAGACCTCAGCAGCTGACCCTGACTAACATCACTCCCAGGTCGACCTTTACCTTGTCTCTGCCCTCCTCTGGGTCTCCACACTCTCCGTGGGAGAGCCCCAAACTGAAGCCCCAGCTCTCCTACATGAACCCCACAGCCAGCTCCATGGCCAAAACCAACCGCTCCTCCTCCTCCTCCTCCTCCTCGCTGGGCGACGATCTCCAGTCTGGATCTCCGCCTCGCTCCCCACGGAGCAGGAGGTCATCAGAGGAGGCGCTCTCCTCGACTCTCGCCAGGCTCCCGTCGTCTTCCTCCTCCTCCGCTGCCCCTCCCCGCACCGTGACGGCGTCCCCGTCCCATCCGACCCAGAACGGCCCGCCGTCTCGCATCCCGCTCCCGAGGCATCCTCTGGGCGCCCGGCGCAGCCTGAACCTGGACGTGAGGCCGAGCCCGAGCCCTCTGAAGGCCTCTGCCTCCGCGGTGGACGTGGGCCGAGTCGTTTCACCTCCGGATGTAAAAGCAGAAGGTCGGACAGCCGAGGATGTACGTCGCGTTAAATCACAGCCGAGCTTCGTTTCTAAAGCCACGTTTGCTTGTTTTGTTGTTTTCAGCACGGTGCAGACACCTCTACCTGCCTTTTGATCCTGCCGGGCCAGGCTCTCTGTCTGTGAAGCAGAAACAGAACTCCGGTTCTGAAAGGTGCCGGGTTTTTTTTGTTTGTTTGTTTTTTTCGACAGAAACAAGCAGCTGTGAATAAGCAGAAAAGAGCAGCTCTATATTAAACTGACTTTTATTTTCTTTTTATTTCCCAGTGCCAAAGAAGGCGGTCAGTTGCTGAAAGAGCGCCCCCTGGTGCCTGAAGAGAACCAAACACTGACTCCACACTCAGGTTTGACCTCCCAGAACCTTTTTTTAAGCCCCTTCATGTCTGTTTACCATGGAAGGCAGTCGATCCCATAAACCGACTGTTTGTCTGTTAGCAAAATATCTCACAAACTAGCACATAAAATCAAATGAAACTTTCAGACAGTGACGTTCAGATCTGCTTCTACAAGTGATTAACTTTTGGAGTCGACCTGATTCAAGATGGCTACAGCTAACGCATCTTAGCTAGCAAGCTTATGGCTGTAACTCAGTCCGTTTTACACATGTGAAATTTGATGTGGTAGTAGCTGAGAGTTGTACCCATTACACTGTCATTGAAAATAAAAGACCTTAATATTTATTATGTTGTAAAAATACTGAATAACTAAAGATTTAAAATGCTGAACTAATAATTTCTCTCCCTGCTGTTTCATTGACGATAAGCACTTCTGAACAACACGTTTAGCTGTATTAAGTTTTGAATTGAACGCGCTGAAGCTGTAAAAGCCACTTAATGACACGAACTCTGTGTTTGTAGCACAAACTGTGTCCTGCTGGAAGATGAAAGCTGTGAAATGATTTTTGTCTCCGTCTCATTTTGCTCTTTTCTCTCAGCTCGTGCACTTCCTGCTCTCTGTTCAGCAGTTTTCACTGTGTCGCCATCTTGCTCACACACACTGTGTGTTTGTGCGGAAGAGCTGTAATATAATTGTGTGTGTGTGCGCGCGTGTGTGTGCGTGCCCACAAGCTAGGGTCGTACTTGAAAGTCCTTCTCTCCATCTCTCGCTGCAGATTTCTCAGTCACCTTGGAAACCTGCAGACAGGCCATTACTGATCTTCATAAGAGTCTGAGGAGAACCATCCTTCTGTTTACTACGGTTAGTGTGTGTGTGTGTGTGTGCGCGTGTGTGTTTAGATCTCTATCAGTTTCAGACAGATTGACCCATGTATCTTTACATTTATTTGCTTTTATGTATATATATTGAGTCATAATCTGACCCCTTTTAAAGCCTGATGAAACCACAGCTGTGTTAAACAGTTGAACAGCTTTTAAAACAAAATTCTGCTACGTTTTTATTATTTTAAGTGCATATTTTCGTCACGGTCTTATTTGCGAACAATTTTTACAATATTTGGATCTTTCAAAGTTTGGTAACGCTTTCTTTTACGGTACCCTTATTACTATGTAATTACAAGGTAATTAAAATGTAGTTAAATAGTAATTACTACCTAATTACATGTAATTACTTGGTAAGTATGGTACAATTCTACTATGTAATTAATTGTCTGCAGTAATGTAGCACTTACCTGGTAATGTATTAACAATTCACTATGTAACACCTACAGCAGAGGAGCCCAAAGTGGGGCCTGTGGGCCAAATTTGGCCCGCCAAGCCATTTGATTTGGCCCACCAACAGTTGCCAAAGTTACAAGGTTGTATGTAACCAGTTATCCTATAGGTAGAAACAGAGTATTTCCATTGGTCAAATGACTGTATAAAAGGGCTGTAGTGAAGGTAGTTTTCAGTCATGTAATGACATATCTTTGATTTATTAGGATCAAACATGAAACATGAAACGACAACTAGAAATATTTAGATCAGATTTAACCCCACATGTAGATTTGCACACTTTATAAGGCCACAACAACTCATATTTTATCAATTTATGAAATGTCCCATGAGCCTTTGCTACTTGAGCGTATGGCAGACTTTCTCCAAGTGCACAGAATAAAACAAAAGAGGGCCATTGCACTGCTTAATCGTTAAAAATAAAGGACTTTACTTTAAAAAGTATTTGTATTTCATGTATTATATAACTGCATTTGGCRCGCAGCCATGGATAGATTTTCATTTTGGCCCCCTRGGGGAAAATGTTTGGCACCCCTGACCTACAGTGTTGTATAAAGTACCTCAAAGTGATACTTGAGGAAAAGTACAAGTATTTTATCATAAAAATACTTTGGTAAAAGTTAAAGTCTTCTCTAAAAATATTACTTGAGTAAAAGTCTTAAAGTATCAGATATGTTTTGTACTTATCAAAAGTAAATTTCTGACACAAAATCTACTTAAGTATTAAAAGTAAAAGTACTGACTAGATTTTCCAAAATGACATTTACTGGGAGGTGACTTCTCAAAAAAATATTTTTTCTAACGGCGTGCAGCTGTGATGGGTTGTGTACAAGCTAATAGGGTGTCAGAATTGTAAATATTTATACTTCTCATCCAACCACAATTTAAATTCACTCTATCCAGGAGGCACCATTTATCAGGATAGTATTTCTTAAGTAATAACAACGCAGAATAAAATAAGAGTAATGACTTTTTACTTATTACCTTTTTGAAAAATGTAATGAGTAGAAAGTACAGATAATTGTGTAAAAATGTAATGAGTAGAAAGTACAGATAATTGTGTAAAAATGTAATGAGTAAAAGTAAAAAGTACGCTGAAAAATAATTACTCAAGTAAAGTACAGATAACCAAAATGTCTACTTAAGTACAGTAACAAAGTATTTGTACTTAGTTACATTACAGCTCTGAACACCTAAATAAGTAGTAGGTAATTTGGACAGTTTTAAAGTTATATTTTATTGCAATTAACCACTAACCCCAAAATGTAGTAGCATTCTTTTGGTTATAAATATAGTTTTGAGTTACTATTGAATAGTAATTTGATTGTAGTTACCCAATAAAAGTAGTTTTACTAACAGTAGTTTTTTCTTTTGTACCGAAATTACTTACATTTTTAATATTACCTTGTAATTACATGGTAATAAGGGTACCATAAAAGAAAGCGTTACCCAAAGTTTGTGCAGAGGCAGCTGCACGCCAGAAAAGTTACGGCCGTTCTGTGGTCTGATAATCTTTCTGAATTCACATTTTTATCGAACAGGAGGTTTAGTGAGGCTCACTGGGAAAAGTGCAAAAAGTTTTTTTTTTTAGAGAATTGCTTCTCAGCAGCTTCACCTTGGCCTCTTCTGCAAAAAAGCCAGCTGACATTTCTCTTTTTTTTCCCCTTAATATTTTTTACTTTAACAAAACAACCTTAAAAAAAGATTTATTTTCTCATTTTTCTTTGACATTAACTGTGTTCATTTACCAAAAGGTAGGTTTCTGGTGAAACTAACAAAATAAATCATAATTAGAGCTTTAGAATCATCATTTCTTTGTTTTATTTTGGATATTATCTTTTGTTCTTTTTTTTAGATTTTATTGCTCATCTCTGTCTGCAGCATATTAATATATTTAACTGTCCTCCAATAATCATAGATTATTATCAAAGAGTGTCAGCTAACGTCTGTCCGGTCTGCTAACAGTTGCTGAAGAGCGAGCCGGCAGCCTGTGAGGATCAGCAGGAGATGAGGAACGTCCTGTTCGAGGCTCTGGTCCTGGTGAAAACCGAACTGCACTCTCTGCCCCTCTGCTCCTCCCGGCGCGAAGGTTCCCAAGACTTAAAGTTAGGAGGGGACAAGACCCTGGCTCTGCTGGAGCAGTACGCCGAGCTGCTGCTGAAGTCTGTGGAGAAGAGACGGGACACCGAGTCCTGAAGAGACCGAGCCGTGCTGGATCAGCAGCGCTGTGACGGGTTTGCACAAACAGCTTCGTGTAGAAACTGAAATGTGACGAGGCGCCGTCACGTTGGGAAAACAAGATGCTGAGTTTTATTCTTGCAATATTTTTGTTGCCCTTTTTCATGTGGACGTAAATTTTTGTTTTATATATATATATATATATATATATAACAATCAGTTTCCATTCACTTTTCACACACAAAAAAAACACGAGAAAAATGATTAAGTTGAAAACTTTATGAAATATTCGTTAAATATGTTCTGCTTTTCAAATCGTGCTTTATTTTAATTCTTAATCTGATAAAGAAAATGTTGATATAGAGGATTTAAATGRGTCCTATGTTTTATATTTGCTGATAAAACCTCTTAAAGAAGGATATTAGGTTTAACATGAACAGTTAATATCTTACCTGTTGTTGATAACTCTTTGAATGACCTCAGTTTGGTGAAAGAATTCTGAGTGTGTCCCACTGGGTAGACCCAGAACTCGTGCATCGTCTTCGGTCTGGGAACACCTCAGGGTCTCCCAGGAGGAGCTGGAGAGTGTTTCTGGGTACGGGGATGTCTGGGTTTCTCTCCTGGATCTGTTGCCTCCTCAACCCAACAACCAAAAATTGTTAAAGATGCCATGATTTGTGCCAAACATCTGTTTCTTAATGCAGAAAAGCTCCAACTTCTGTGCTTTTTAAAAATGTTTTTAACACCTAGAAATTAACAGTTTGTCTGAATTCTTTACACATTTTTAGCGATTTTCTATTTCTCTAATGGAGATTTATCTGTATAGTTAAAAAAAATAAACAGAATGCCAAACTCAAATTTTCATTTGTGATTTTATTGAACAGTTCAGAGATGTTAAATTATTTATTATTAACATGTTTATTTATCAGTAACACAACTGTTAGTAGCAGTCTGATAATATAGAGAATATCACAACAAAAACACTCGACTTTAACCAGACAAATAAATACGTGTGTGCATTAAACTTTAGTTTGTGCTTATTTTAACTTCAGCTGCAGTCTTTGATTAAACAGCTTTCACATTTACTTATACAGCACTAAAGCTTCATTAAATATAGACTGGAGGATTTTAGTTCCTGCACGATGTTGTATTTAAAATGTGAGCCTATAGGTGAATTTTCATGCATTTCTGCTGACTTTCCAGCACGCTGCAGCAGAATTAGATTCAGAAACGGTTCAGTCCTCAGGGAAGCGTCTCCACGTTGATGTACGTGAGGATGACGTCGTTTAAAATGTTGATTCGGTCGATTTGGTTGAGCTCTCTGATCCGGTGCCGGAACTCAAACAGCGGGATGTTGTTGACCGCCACCCTGAAGGCCTCGGGGGTGCAGAGGATCTTCATCTGAAAGAACAAAAACCATCAAAACAGAAAGTTGAGATAATGTTATCCCAAGAGGACTAATGAAATGAGATCAGTTTTATGCAGAACTGCTTCTAGAAATCCTACAGCTAGCTGCTATTGCAGCCACTTTTGCTTGCAAATGGTCAAATATTAAGTAAACAATTGTTTAATTCAAAATAATAAAGTAATGGTGTATAAAAATGTTTGGATTTAAGAGCAGTTTTAAGAAGCAATCCACTTTTGTCTTAGTTCCTCTTGGACTAGCCATTAGCTTGTCAATCCGATCAGAATTAAACCCTATCTCCATTCTGAGGTCATACAAAMACTCATCTACAACAGGTAAGACACTTCCTCAAAACCTCACTGCAAAGATTGTGAATTTTTGCTTTTTCTGTGATGATGCCCTGAGTTTGATGCCTCCTGGTGGCTGAACATAAATTGTTAATGATGTTACAGAGCAAAATGAGACCCCCACTGACCTCCACAAGCCTTCCTGCAGTATAGCAGCGGTCTTATCTAGGCTCCGCCTGCACAAACATGTTTCCAACCCACTGCACCTTTTCCAAACGTTAGCCTGATGTTAACCATGAGAAAGTGACCTGGGGTCAGTCATTTACACCCTGCAGAGCATCATTGACACAKATTTTGAATAACTTGGACGCTAACACACACATACTCCTCAAACTTAATCATCACTTTATTGGGCAGTATTTGTATTTATATTTAAAGCCCACCTGTTTCGTGCTGTAAAACAAAGCTGATTTTAGCATCAAAGCTAGCTGTRCCTGTCTAATTCCTGTTTATTCACCTCAAAGGGGCTCCCAGAAGCAAAAGGGAAGGGTTGCTTCAGGTCCCTCTCTTCTGGACCCCAGCGCTCTCCCACTTTGTGGTTACGGACCACCACTTGCTTGCCCCCTTCGCTGAAGCGTGGGTTGATGTGAAAGGCAATATCGTTGCCTCTCAGAAAGTTTATTGTGAACCTGAAGGAAACCAAACAATTAAACACAACATAATGCATAAGAGGATAAAACAATAGGAGTTTAGGAAAACGATGGGCAACGTCAGTGATGGAGGGGATACGATTTATTGTTGACACTACCAGAGAGCCACACTTACTCAAATATAATAAAACTGCTATTTTAAAAATGTTCATGTATTTATATAGTGTGTACATGTATGAAAATCCTTGATGGCAAACAGCATCTCTGAGCAGACTAAGGTTTGCCTTGAAATTCTGTATACAGACAGTCCACCTCCCATTTCCCCGATTTATCTGTCCAATTTTCTTTCCTCTGTTCTTAGACATGACCAGGGTTGCCAGATTGGGCTGACAGTTTCCATCCCAAACACAACATAAAGCACACTTGCATAAAGAAAATTAAAAAAGCCCAAWTCTCAACCTCCTTTGCAGCTTYTTTTAAATGCATCGAAAAAAAAWATATATATATATATGAGATCTTTTCTCGTATTTATGAGATAAGGTCTCCTAATTATGAGATCCTATTTTTTTTTATTTGGTGAAAGCAATGCTTTTCCGTAGAGAACCACTTCTCATTTAAAAACATGACCTGGCCAAGAGGCTGCATGAATGAATGAAACATACAATACAACATAGAGCATACCACAAACATAAAAAAAATTCTAGGTTAGTTGCAGGCATGTGAATAATGAAAATCAACTAATAGCCCTTGGATTGTTTGGCAGAAGGAAGGTAGGTCCTCAAGACCTCAGAGTCCCAGTTGCTTCGCTATTTCGGATGTTTACAACTGACGTTGACCAATACCATTTCATAGTGACGCTTGATATTTTGGTACAGTTTTCCTGTGAATACTTCAAAAAACCTGCCAAACTTGGTAAAAAGCAGTCCAAATGTCAAGACCATCGTGTTCAGTTGGGTAGAAACTCACCCAACCTGGCAACACTCATGTCTAAGTGCCTCACAATAGAGAAGAAGTGAGCAAGGTGGCATCTGAAGCTCGATCTGAGATACTTTTAGACATTTTGTAAAAAAACAAACCGTAAAACGTGGGGAGGTGGGGGACGGGAGTCACCTGCAGGCCAGATGTGGCCCACAGACCAGTAGTTGCCCATGCCTTTAGCAGGTGTATAAATTGGCTCACATTTTTGCGTTGGGTTTAACGTAGCCCAGGATGGTCATCATCATCTTGTCGTACACCCCTCGAGCCAAGTTTAGGTTGTACGGCACGCTCTAAAGGAGCAAGAGAAGAAGAAAAGTCAGGTGGCAGCTGGGAAACAACATGATGGTGGGAAGGCAGGTTAGATTATTTTGTATCTGACCCACCAGAGGTCCAGATGTGGGCGGGAGCCAATGAGGAGGTATGATGGACGGGTTCTGTCCAGGCCATCCTGACTGACCCGGGTTATAAGCCCAGCCGGGGTGAGCGGGCCAACCGGGGACACTTGGATGGATACTGGCCGCAGGTGCAACCGCAGGAACTGGAGCTGGGACTTGGATTGGAGCTGGTGGTGGCTGGACAGGCTGGTACTGAGGGCCCGGCCAGCATGGCTGACAGGACGGCTGCAGTGCAGGAGCTGGAGCTGGGACCAGGGTCGCGGTTGGTGCTGGAGGAGGAACTATAACCTGAGCTGGGGCTGTAACCGGAGCAGGAGCAGTAACCTGAGCTGGTGGCGTGGCAGGCCAGCAGGAGGTGTTGGGTTGGCCCGTCCAGCAGGGTACAGCAGGCTGAGGGGACTGTCCTGGCCAGGCAGGGAACCCGGACCCGGACGGTGGCAGGGTGGGCCAGAGGCTGGCGGTCTGTGGAGCGGAACCAGAGGGCGGGCAGCTGCCACACAGAGCGTCAGCATGCTGAGGAGGAGGAGAGGGGGAGGATGGAGGGAGAGGAGGGTCAGGAGCCAGGATGGAGATACGTGGAAGAGAAAGAGTGGACAGAACAGAAGACAACTTGCAGGTCTGAACAAAAGCAAACAGTTTTACATTGATACTTAAATTTTGATTATAAAAAAAAGGAAAAAGTGAAGTCATTTCTGTCATTCTTACCATAGTGGGGATCTGAGAATTAGATGTGGCGCTCACATCCATGCTGCCTACAGAACAAAATTAAACTCACTCATTTTTTATTAAACATTTTAGTCAAAGTTACTGGAACTAAATAAAACTAYCATCTTTTTTAAAAACAGAAAATAACTAACATCTATATCTAGTGTGCAAATCTGAATCTTTGTTTTCTTTCTTTCAATTTCTTACAACCGTTCCTCAGAATTATCTGGCGTCTGCTAAGACAATAGAAAGTATTTAAATGTTTCATTGTTCCCAACATGCTGCTTTTAACACCTCACCACCCGACTGTGTCACTGTCCTGCACGTTTTCCTTGTTTCTCTGCTCTAACACACCAGATTTGAATGAACGAGTGATTAACAGGCTTCTGCAGAACGTGAAGAGGTGATTTAATCACTGAATCAGGTGTGTTGGAGTGGGGAACCCAGGAAACCATGCAGGATGTTGGCAGTTTGACACCTGTGACATAAAGGGACCAAACCAGTTCTTTACTCTGAGCTGGTTCTCGTGAGTATGGGATTACTTTCATATATGGATTTTCTCCTAAATAAGACTTTATTACAATATTACTGTTTCTATTCAACTGAAAGTTCTGCATTTTAGCTTATGTTGGTTTTGTTATCAAAATCTGGCAACAATTATCTGTTTTTTTTTTCAAACTGTATATTAAACAGTTTTTACTTGGGATGTTCCTATACCGGTATTGGTATTTATTTATTTTTATTCATTCATTTTAATTTCATTCATAAAACAACAAAAAATAAATTAAAAAACAAAGTATTACTTTACTTTAAATCAGGGTATCAGGGCTCGCACAAAATGCCCTACTCTGAAATGATACCAACACTCCTTGTGTCTAACGATACTCAGTATTGGCAAGTACCCAAACTGAAGTACTTGTACTCAGTTTGAGAATAACTGAGACACCCATAGTTATAAACCAACATTAAAGTGATGACACTCTGGCAACCACAGCTATATTTGAAGCTTTAAATTATCAGGTTAAACAGCTGATTTATGTTTATTTTTTACRGAAACACAGATTTTATTTCTTTAAAATATTGTTTAACAGAAACAGTTTTACAGTGTAAATACACATTTTAACAGTAATATGTAGTAAACAAAGAACAGTTCTCAGCTGTGGTTTCTCTCCTGGAACTGTTGTGTTTTTATGGTTACATTCAGGCAACCACAGCTGGCAGTAATGTTCTGTAATTAGAGCGCAACAGATGTTAAAAAGAAACATTACCTGGTTTTATTTTGGTCTTCAGTCCTCAGATGCAGCAGGAGCAGGTTCAGCTGTGGTTTAGGTCTGAATGACTGCAGCCGAGCAGAAAGAAAAAACTTTTATAGTCCTAAACGGTCACACCACCAAGCTCCTCCTCACCTCACCAGCCCTCCGTCAGACTAATTACTCCACTCATGTCTTTCAAAAATATGTGTAAAAAGACTTTTTTGGGTGAATGTAATTTTCATCAGGGTAAAAACATTTAGAGTTTGTCATCTGGTTTTTCTGTTTTTTCATTTTTTGCTTTTATAAGTTAGGATTATCTAAATAATATTGAATTAGAGCCAAAAAAATCTAAAAAATGTAAAGTAAAATAACAGTGTTGTCACTTTATTGTCTGTATTTCTTGTTTAAGCTGTTAAACTGAAAAAAGAAAAGAAAAGAAACACAGTTGGGTCTTCTAGAAGAGGTTTTCTGATAGGTCCTGTCAGAACACAATGACTGTTTTTTTTTCTTGTTTATGCTGATGCTGTTCATTAATGTTAAGCAGTCATGAGACCGTGAAACACACGAAGAGTAACACAATTACTAAAGACGGGAATGCAAGGATTTCATTTTATTAAAAAAAATCAGTGACTTAAAGGTGAGAAATAACTTATTGCTCCACCTTTAAGATTCACTCATTTCTGACATCATTTCTCTTCTCTTGGGGAAAATGATGAATTCCCCCATGGTATTTTTATTTTCGAACAAAGGAAATTAACCACGTCAATCTCAATTTGATTATCCAATAAATCTCCATGGCCACAGCATCACAACAACAATGGTGGATTCACACAGTCACCGCGGTTCTCCTCGACACGATTAGATTACTGATCATCTGAGCTGAGAAATGTCAGGAATCGCTAAAAGGTTTTGAATCGACACGATTTTCTGCAAATTCAACCCCTTAACGGTTTTAATATGGACTCCAAAATGTTAAAAACACAGAGAGTGTTTAAAAAAAAACCCAATGTTTAATGTAAAAGGTTCAGTGTGAGTTCAACCTTATTCTGGGTGGTTAAACTTTAGAACCTGCTGAAGATAGTTTCCCCTGTTTGAGTTAAAATATTAATTCTTTTGTAAGAAAACATGTTAAATGCAGTCAAAGTGCACACAAGAGACACGCTCAGATTTAGACTTGAATATAACCATCAAGTCTCTATAACCATCACCGCTCCCAACAATCTCGATAAGCATCCATGTTTGTGTTTGCACATCGAACAACTCTACCTCACAATCATTGAATATTACGTAAATAATAACCTGTGGCAATTGTACATCTTTTTTCCCTTTACTAGTTTGACKTAATTTGCACTCCCCTGAGTTCGACTCAATTTAACAGATCTGTTTTTTTCTTGTAATTTTGTATTTTTTTTGCATGGTATCTGGCTTTTATTTTCATTTTTTAAATCTAATTTCAACTGATAGTCTAGTACAGTAATTATTATTCTTATTTTGATATTTTTCTATGTTTATTTTTTATTGTTATTATCTTTAATTCTATTATTACAGTTGATAATGTCAATGTCCAATATAATGTTTCTGTGGATTTGGAATGCATGTTTGTTGTATCTGCTGCTGCTATTACACCTGAATTTCCCTGCACGGGACAATAAAGGTTCATTCTATTCTATTCTATTCTATTCTATTCTATTCTATTCT
>NW_013953437.1:32517-51057 GCF_001266775.1 Austrofundulus limnaeus
GGGCTTGGGACCCAATTATGGGTCATGAAGCACCTTGGATAATCTCCAGAAATCAATTTAAGGGGTAATAAAATAATTGCTGATGTAATATATTCCCTATAATTATTACGAAAACACAAAATAAGTAAAAATAAGTATTTATATTTGTGTATAAGCTGTTTACATTGTCAAAAAGCCTGTGTTTTTTAGGGTTATTAACGAAGTTTATGTACTCAGACCAGTAATATTTGGGGTCACAAGTTTTTGCCATGGATATTTTGTGGGTCAGAAGACAAAAAGTTTGTGAACCACTGGTCTAGTGTATATTCAATAGAAAAGCCTGAGTAATGGACCAAAAAAACTAGAGTTCAACGCTGATCTTGAAACCGGAAATAGCTGGTGAATGCATTTGATATTACGCATGCGCATTAACAGTCAACAACAAAGGTGCGTCTTAAGCTAATTATATGCCGATTTATTACCTTTAGCATTTTTTTATCCACTTAGCACATTATACACATAAACTGAACGACTTATTTATTGTTTAAGAGAATTTTTGTCGTTATTTTATTATTTGTTAGGCTATTTATTTAACATTTTAACTTTATTAAGTCCCCTGTAAGCTAGCTGCTGTAACCGTCTAGCTTAAGCTGTACGGGAAAACAAGGCACGGCTTCATGCTATGGGTTCATGTATGTGCGGGTCCCGTACCTGACTGTAAACCGTCCCCATCGTCCGGCTGCACAGCACAGGTGCTTTACATTTCCCGAGCACTCTCTCCGCCCTCTCTCTGCTCATTTGCTCCCCTCAGCCGCCCGGATGTAGCGCACAGGAGTCCTCCACTCGGAGATAATAACATGGCGCTGGTAGACACATAACGGTGTTCATCTCTGGGAAAAAAAAAATACATATGTACCTTAAGAACAGACCAAAAAGAAATACAATGAAAGCAACGGGACATGTGAGCTCCTCGACCTCGTAGCAAGCAGGTAGGCATGTTTTATTCGTAAAAAAGACGCGTTTGTTATATATTTATAAACAGTGGTTTTAAAAAAAAAAGAGTGCTTCTTGTTGCAGGGGGGGGGCAAAAAGCCGCTTTGGTAAACGCTTATCTAGAAGAGGGGGGMTTTATTTCGTGTGTGTTTCTGTACGCCGGTAAGGTAGCACACATTAAAACAGCAGTGTCATTCTGGGCAGGTTCACGTCGCCGCTGACGACGCATCCGTGCAGAAATCTGTCATTTTTATTTGTATTTATTTTTTTCTAGTTGCTTGTGTGTTGTCATGGCTGTCAGGCTCTCCGTGCCGTCGACCGCTGTCCTTGGTGTTGAAATGGGTGGGCATCACATCCGTGCGAACAGGTTCTGATGTCRGCTGGCTGGGCTTTTTTAAAATCATGACACCAATGCTTAAAAGGAGATTAATTATTGCCAATGCTAGAGGTCGAAGTGGGTTAAAAAAGAAACACTGTAATGCACCTTTATAAGGCTGGTTGAGTGGTGCTCCTTATAGTAGCATCGTGCACTATTTTTTTTCCTGTTTCTTTATTTGTAACACAACAGCATCCCCCAGCATTGTTTATATTCACGCTGCACTCCAGTGATAATGACAGTGCAGGCATTTATTTGCACTGCTTATGTTTCTTTTTTTAATCTATCAGACAGCCAGAGTTTGTGGGCAAATGTAGGCCAGGTAGGAACAGGAACTGATGGACTGTTTTTTTAAGAGTCAGGCTGGAAAGGAAAGTGTAGATGAAAATTAAATGTGGCGACTCTGAGCTGGGGTTTTCCTCCATAAGCTCCTAAATACCCCCAACAGCAACGTTACTCATTATGGTGGTGATTAAAAACACACTGTAGGCTATGARATCTCCAATAACCCCAGATGTCTTAAAACTGGAATACAAATCATGACAATGAAAATAAACTTATCACAAAAAGAAGGAAATCAGCGTTTGGTAAATTATTTCTTTGTTGTAACAGTTCTAGGCAATACTGAGCATCGAGTGGCAGCATCAGCGGGTACCAGGAGCTCAAAATAAGTGTCAGTAGCAACAGCAAAATAAGCTGTTGGGCAGTGCAGAAGGTTCAAAAGTTTCAGGAGTACGAGTTTATCCATCCATCCATCCATCCATTTTCTTCCGCCTATCCGGGGTCGGGTCACGGGGGCAGCAGCTTCAGAAAGGAGGCCCAGACCTCCCTCTCCCCATCCACTTCTTCCAGCTCCTCCGGGGGAACTCCAAGGRGTTCCCAGGCCAGCCGAGAGACATAGTCCCTCCAGCGTGTCCTGGGTCTTCCTCMGGGCCTCCTCCCGGTGGGACGTGCCCGGAACACCTCACCAGGGAGGCGTCCAGGAGGCATCCTTACCAGATGCCCGAGCCACCTCAACTGGCTCCTCTCGACGTGGAGGAGCAGCGGCTCTACTCTGAGTCCCTCCCGGATGACCGAGCTTCTCACCCTATCTCTAAGGGAGAGCCCAGCCACCCTGCGGAGGAAACCCGTTTCGGCTGCTTGTATCCGGGACCTCGTTCTTTCGGTCATGACCCAAAGCTCATGACCATAGATGAGGGTACGAGTTTGTTTTGAAAAAAATTGGGGGCTGGAAAAAAAGTTGAAATTAATAACGTCAGACYTGCATTTTTCTGCCGTTTAGAAAACGGCAGGGAGTGTGTTTGAAGAGTCCAAAAATCAGCAGTTTTATGAAGACAATTTGTGATTATTAAAAAAAATAGCCCAAGAACTGGTGCTGGACCTCATCGACTCAATATAGACTGAGCACTTGTGTTATTAAGACTTTAAACCCAGCTTCTGGCTCGCTTCGTCAGACAGTCAGAGCCTCCATCACCTTGTCGTCCACCTGCCTGGGTTTGCAGGTGTTGGATGTAGATGTGGACGTAGAGGACATCTGTCTCTTTCCTGGGTCCATCAATGGGCTGCTCGCTGCGTCCACATCGTAATTGAGCTTGTCCGAACCACAGAAAGTCAACAGGTGAACCATGCTGAATTACTAGCTATATTTGTAGTTACTGTTGCCACTACTATTTTACCTGCTGCAGTGTGAAACTCTCTGGGTTCTACTAGTAGTTCTACTGATGGAGCCTCAAATGGTCCCCAGCTTTCTGATGCAAAGAACATGTGGTTCCACAAACAGGTTCATCACTTCAAGGTTCTCATGGTGGTTTGTCATCTCCCTTGTCAGGGAGAAATCCAGATCCAAGATCCAAGGGTTACAAAAAACCTAGCTTGTTCCTGTCTCTACAGTGTCCTCTCTGACTGCTAGCAGAGCGGTATCGGCCCTCTTACAGGGGAGGATCACATGGTCCTAAAATCCATTGTATTACGTTTAAAGAAATAAAATACTGGAACACTGCAAAACCTGGCAAAAAAGTGTCTAAATTTAGATTTTAAATGAAGAAAATGGCCTACTGCTGGATACTTTTGAACCCTATTCAATGACGGAGAAGATTTGGCAAATTTTTCATGTAGGCAACCCACATCCTCAGCTCTACTGCTCATCCACGAAGGCATGTTCCTTACGAATGTGGCACAGTTTAAAAGGGTAATTAACAGGCTTTACAAGCATTGTTACAACAAAGATATAATCTACCAAACAGATTTTTTAAAAACTTTTTGTACTAAGTATGTAAAAAGCAATCATACTTATATGAACTTTGTGGACTGATTATCTTAATGGTGAAACTTTAATAGAGCTCTCCTATTTATTTTTTAGATAAAGATGTCAAATATTTCTTATTTTTTTTATTCTAAAGGGCATACTTGTTTTGATGTTTATCTTACAAGATAGTAACTATATTTTTGGTTTGATTGGACAAAAAAATAGCAGTATGTTTAGGAATATTATCAGTTTCATGATATAATAACAGTCTGTATTTTTAATTTTTTTTCCTATCTTATGTTCAAAAGAATTGATTACACACTGGATAATGACATCTGGGGCAGTGTTTCAAGATTGTTTTTGTAATAAATCACCTCCACAACACAATGGATACATTTCCTCCCCTGCAAATTATGGAACACTGAAATCATTATTTAAATATCAGCCTTGAAACAAGCAAACTTATGCAACAATTTGAAATTTTTATACATTATTTGACTATTACCATGATTCGATTTTATGCAGATGAATTCTAAAATGCTTCAGGTCTTTGTAGTAAACTAACCACTAAGAAAGGCGGCTTCTTTTTTGCCTAAAACATCTGCATCTTTCGCTTTAAAACCAGAAATTGAAGGAGCATTTGGGGTTTTATTTGGGAAAAGACGGCAGAAACAGATGCGGCAAAAAGTCCAAGAAAACATTTTATTTTCATGGAACAAGCTCCTGCAGTCCCCATGGTGCTACTAGATGGTACCATTTGCATCTTTTATCGCCCCCAGTTGTTTTTTTTTTTTTATTGCCAGCTTTCTGCTCCTAATGTGTCTCTGAAGTCTAACATAACTTGACAAAAGTCAGAACAGAACTGTGTGAGTTTTGATGGTCTTCCTGTTTAAGTCAGTTATCTCTTCCTGTTCCTCCAATCCAGCTGATTCCTCAAGGAGAGGTTTACCAGTGCGTTTTGTGTGTCATGATTGGGTGTGTTGTTGTGAAATCTAAAGACGTTTTTAAGCCGAGTCATTGTGTCAGTGTGTGTTCGCCTGCTTGCACCTTCCCTGGTTAACCGCTCAGTAATGTATTCAGTAGCAGCGTTGAGCACAACAGCTTTACATAATGATCAAAGCTTGAGGGATGCCACAGCACGGCTTCAGCCTGCAGTAATAATAATAATAATAATAATAATAATAATAATAATCTTTGAAGTTATCACAGCCCAACAACTCGATTGTCGTTATCCTCTGCTTGTATTTCCTCTTCCCTGTTCGTTTATTTTGTATTTTTTGTCTCTCTGGCACACACCCACACACACAGAGCCACTCGAAGGCCCTCTCCTGTTGAARGTTTCTGGATACGGGGTGAGCACTTCAAAGGCTGCAGCGATGATGAACACATGACAAACTATTTCAGTCCTCCGTGAGTTCTCACTAGACTGCTCTTGCTGTCTAGGAGGAGGCAGTTTATTTTTTTATTTTTTTTGTTCCTTACACAAATTGACAATTACATAAGAGTCCGAGGGTGTCGTGGATTGAATAATGTAGCCAGAAGATGATGAGCTAATGCTACTTTGCTGTGTGTACTGAAGAACTGCATGTCCTTTCTTGTTGGTGCTTCCTCCTCAACCTTCAAGGCTAATCTCATTGACTTCTGGTCAACATTCCTGGGTTGCTTTGTGTGTGGATATTGTTTAAAATGCAAGGATTAAACTAGGTTTTATAGGTGCAGTGATAAATAGGCCGGCTAATTTATCAGCACCAATTTCTTTAAATCTGGGAGATCAGCTGATACTTAAATAAGATCGGTGGAAAAGACTGGCTTCTCATCTACCTCCACAAAGGTCTGGAAATCAGCCACTAGCTGCGTTTCCATTGGCCATGAAAATGCGCAAATTAGAATTTCAAAAAGAAATTACTCAATGAAAACACATCAATTTTGAAAAAAAAAATACATTTTTCGACAATATTTTTGCGCTAGGATGAGGTGGTTTTTTTGGCCGTATCGAAATTGGTGTTTTTCGCAAAACTGCAATGAAACACTTTTTTCGCATCACGAGAGTCACGTGATCAACAACCGGCTGTTTCTACTGGCGAAAAAGACAACGAAGAAGAAGATAACAGGAAATGGAAGTAGTAAGAAAGTAGTAAACTCACCGACTACAATTTCCCAAAAACACAGCATACGTAGCCACTCCCAAATAGGGGCTTGTCGCTGGAAAGCCTCGATAAGACGCCGACGTCTCCTCTGATGATGAGTGCTTGTGTCGCTGTAGCAATTTGCTATGTGTTTACATCCATTGCCGCCATGTTTGTAATGACTTATCACGAGAACAAACATATTCACGCATGACTTTAACAGCATTTCTTACTTAATGGAAACACCGCGATTGCGAAACTGTGTTTTTCAACATTAACAGAATATCGACAAAGTTTTACGCACATTTGCAATGAAAATGCAGCTACTGTCACCTTTTGCTCTACTGTGAGCACTACCTAATGTCCAGTTAAAACAAGTTTGTATTGTTTCAAGGGTAATGGTCAATGTGTTTAATAAATTAGAACTGGAACATTGAAGGTGTATTGTAACGTTATAACATCAGACAATGTCAGGTATTTAAAAAGGGGTTTTGACCAAAATTCAAATAGGCAAGTCAGACTTTTTAGAGATGGGTGATTGGCAAGAAAACTGCAATTGGTGCACCCCTTGATTAAATGCAGATTTTTGGGGGGCATCGCACATGCTGTGTTCCCACTGCAGACAGAAAAATTTCTTCTGTGATTTCTTGACTTTCTGAACGTAACAAATACGATTTTTTTTCAAGTTTGACAAGATAGGACGAGATATTTTTTAAAGTAGCAGCAGTCTGATCTGTCATGCTGCATTTCATTTCATGTTTACGTCGTTGAAGTAGGAATACGCATATTAATCCAGATATTATCAATTCTGCTACATGCAGTTTAAAACGTGGAACTCCACTTCTACAGGACAGAAGTCCAGTTGCTTTTTTCAGTTGTCATGTTCTGAATGACAGAGAATCAACTCCAACATCTGATGCCAATGTTGGTGTTGGATCATATTGATACTAGCATGATGGGGTCCATACTTATGTGTTCTACCTTCATTTCCAGAAGTGCAGTTTTGGTCTGTAGTAGTCTGGAAGAGACAATATCAAATGCACTATGAAACAATCCTATCTTATAGTTATTTAATTGGTTGTGATTGCACAACTATTTCAAAATCGATACACTCATGCTAAAATGTAGCATCCCTGTTTACTTCTGTAAACAGCGTTATGCGTGTGAAGTCATGTCTTCTTCTGCACAAGTGGGTCACTTCAAGGACTGTTTACACTGTAGTCTGATGGTTGCATTTACAGTAAATGTGAACGAAATGAGCAGAAAATTTGGATTTTAACAAAAATCGGAATTGAGCATTGAAATCTTAATTGCAACTTTAAAAGCAGACTTGTATCAATGGATTTTGTGAATCAAGAGTCTGAACTCATGCACAAAAAGTTTAAACAAAGAGAAGAGAGCTAATAAGGGGAAGTTGGAAAAGATGGTCTGACAAGAAGAATGGAAACTAAAGTGAGCCAGAGGACCATTGTGGCAAGGGAAGGGGATAAGCTGCAGCCTCAGAATTATGGAAGAAAGAACGACAAAAATAAATACTGGAATGTATAAAGTGTTTAACTGGGAGTGAGAAGAAGAATGACGATGAAGCAGAAGAAAGCGTGGAGCGAAGGGCAGACAATCACAAAAAGAGATGAGCTATTGAAAGGAGCATGTGTCTGTCTTTCTTACGTTATCCCTGTGTATCACGTCTGTTCATTTTGGCTCCAAGCAGCCTGAATACCAAACTTAACTTCCCATGTCAGCGTTTGTCCCAGGTTATTGCATTCTGCTGTTTTTTTTTCTCTCCTAGGCTTGAAAAAGAAACAATATTTAGTGTTTTCTGCATGACTTGATAAGTAGCAAAACAGTTTCTGTTTGGGTTCATAGGAACACAGACAGACAATCTGTAAAGAGACTTTGCTGACGAGTGCAAAAAGATAGCATTTTGAAGGAGATTTCCAAAGAATGTGTTTGAGCTTTTAATTATTATTGCTGAGTCATCTTTTTGTAACATTGACAGTTCAATACACTTTTGGTAATATAGTCAGATGAATAATTGTCAGTACTTACAAAACCTTTCTCAAATTATACCCTGATTTGCTGTATTAACATTTGGCTGGAGCAGCTTGGGGGAGGGGGGACACTTTGGTTAGAGCTGTTGCCTTTCAGAAAGGTCACAGGATCATCTCCCAGCTTGGGGGCTTTTCTGTGTGGAGTTTATATGTTCTCACTGTGCATGTGTGGTTTTTTTTCCTGCATACTCTGGTTGCCTTCCACAAACCAAAAGCATGCATGTAAAGTTTATTGYTAACTTTAAATTGTCCCTTAGTGTAATTGAGACTGTGAATGTCTTTCTGTCATTGTGATGTACTTGCTATCTGCCCAGGGTGCCCCACACTTCTCATGTGATGGTGGAATGTGAAATGTTTAACTTTCAGTTTTTAGAAAGATAATAGTGCAGTCTTAACAGCATATTGACCATTTCCAAATTGAAGCAGATGGAGCAGGCTGTAAACTTTCCCACAATGCTTTAGACTTGTGTTTTTGTGCATGATGATGGGACAAATGAGTTGTTATATTTCCTTGGAAATTCATGGATCAAAGACTCATTCATCCGTGGTTAGAACCACAGTCTTTGACATTTTTTAAGTCTTAATATTAATGGGGGTTTATTCTCCTATTTAACCTCCACTCTGAAGGCCACTGTGGCACCACAAATGGTATTGATTGTAATTAAGGCATGGTAACATGTGTTGTGGCAGTCACCGTTACCACCCTGAATTGGTTAATGGGAAAGGTATTCAGGAGACAAAAGGTTCTGCTTACCTCTTATTTCACAGTGCCTATCCCTCAATGTCCGAGTAGACCTGCCACCTGGCCAAATGATGTTTTTTTCCCATCCCGGACGAGCCCCCAAACATGTTTGCCATTTGAAAGATTAAGTTGAAAACAGCTGGCACAAATTTATATGAAAAGTTTTAATTACTGTAATGAAAATACAACTTTGGCTATTTTTTATGTAATTCTGGAATACATTATTGTAACCCATCCCTACCCATCTGGTTTGTTAAAGTCAGGTGGAAAAGCACAACTGTATCATTATCTCCATTCWTTACCATTACCCTCAACCTGACTTGTGTAGATTTACACTCAGAGATGCTGCTGAACTCCCCTCACAGTTTTTCTTTTTTTCCTAAAACCGGAAAAGCTTAACTAACGCGGTGCTGGAAGCGTGTTCATGTGTGCCAGTCATGAGGGCTAAAGCTTCACAGGGCTCTGATGAAGAGATAAGCTTGAATACCCAGGGATGCCCGGAGGCTGGAGAGTGCTGCATCTGCCCGTTCTGCTGTGAGGACCACAGCGCTGGGCCTCGCAGCTCTGTCACCCACCCTCAAGGCAGAGGGAGCTCAGCTATTTTTGTGAAAGTCTGTGTGTGAGCGTGTGTGGTAAATTTTCAGTTCTTTTGTCGTTATTTGACATGACTTCTCAACTTCGGCAACATGGAAGATTTTTTTTTAATCCAGCAGCAAAAAAGAACAAGCATGAATTTATAGATCTGTTGTTCTTAGCTGGACTCTTAGAAAACAAAGTGATGTTGAAGTGTTTGTTTGCTGGAGCTGAACTAAACATGCCAGAACCTGAAATGGGTAAATCTACATTTTTAAAGAGAAGCACAGGTAAACCACTGCAATGAAAGGTGGTCCACTGGTTTTTTTACGCAGCCTGACAGCACACAACATCTTTCTTTAGTTCTTAGTTATCTTTATCATTTGTCAACACTTGTTTGGAAGTTTATTATTGTTGTCAGCTTCAGTTACATTATCTTCATTTCATGTCATGTTCTGCTGAGCTCCCCCTGTCACACACACTCTTTGTGTCACACATACACACACACTACAGATACTGTGCAACAGAGAGGAGGAATTAATATTGTCATCAATGACAAAATAGTGAAAAAATACTATTTTAAAGAAAATGCAACTAATCCACTTGAATCAATTAAAAAGTATACATTATATTTTTTGTTTCTAAAACAGCACAAAACATTTTATTAGGAGGAAGCTGGTGAGGTTCTTAATTTTGGGTTATTACACACTAAGCTGTGTGATTGTAGAATTTTTTTTTAGTTATACAAAATTGTACAACCACATATGTTTTTGTAAAATTGGTAAATATTTTTTCATTGATGACACATTTGAGCTGCCTATTACTTTGATACTAATGCATACCCATACCATAAGAGAGGCGAGCTTTTGAATTGTGTGCTGATAACATACTGAATAATCCCTCAAAGTTAAAAAAAAACCCTTGATTCTTCTGAACACAGAACAGTTTTACACTTTGCGTCACTGCATTTTAAATTATGTTTGGTCAAGAGAAGGCAGCAGCTTTCCTGGAAACTGTTCAGGTATGGCCTTTTTTTACATGATAGAGCTTTAACCTGCATTTGCCGAAGGCATAGCAACTTCTGTTTACAGACAATGCTTTGTGGAAGTGTTCCTAAACTCATAACAGAATGAGACCTTTTTAAAAAAAATAATCAGTGCTGCTGGAGGACCTGAAGATCACGAGCATCTAGTATTGACACTAGATGCTCTGTTTTGTCCTTAGATTTCTCCACATTCTTAAAATCTTTTTGATGATATTGTGGTGGAATCCTGCCGACAACGCCAAAATTGTGGTGGCACGATTTACCAAGAATGCAAAAACACGTTGGAATAATGCCAGAAAAGTCTGCGTGTATGGTCGCAAATAAATGATTTAATTCWGAGCAACAAACAAACAGGACCCAATCAAGGAAGTACCGTTGGCTCACTGCTGACACGTCAGCGGACACAGCCAATAATATACACCATGATAACATCATATGACGTGCTTATAACCAATCACAGATCGCCCCTTGTACTCTCCAGCCTATCACAGGGCTCCCAGACAAAGAGTGTCTTATCAAACAAGAGAGGTCAGTCCGTTGCGGAGTCCTGTTGTCTGGACAAACAGATTAACATTGAACATGTGACACAGATAGACAATTAGTCCATAACAATATTATGAACTGTTGATGATAGGATATTTAAAGGGTGTTTCACTTCCCATCTGGGAAGCTTTATCAATTAAAAAACATTAGAAATATACCCAGTTCTCTTCATGACCTGTTGCTAAAAAACTAGTTATTGATTCTACTTAACTTTCTTGCCGATTGTTGTTCCTGTCCCCACTTTATTGAGCTGTGTTGCTGGCACAAAAGTACTGTATTTTCTCCCTAAAATAAGTAATATTTTTAGTTTAAAAAATTTGAAACATGTATTATGTTCCAAAGTGAACAAAAATTACACAATGTATATAAGATTTGACAATCATTGCATTGTCTTTTTATTTACCTTTTTCCAACATTTTAACTTTATCAGATTTGAGTTTGACCTTATTATCTTTGTAACAGATGTGAAGCTGTCTTAAAAARAAAATTATTTAGTTGAAGTGAACTATGCTGCACTTATGCAGACTTAACAGGACGGTACATATCAGGACCTGTGTTGAACCTGACATTACTTTAGTTTTCACCTTTTTAAAATATATTTTCTCATATTAGCCGATTTTACAAAAAAACTATTTTAATCTTGCATTAAAAATAAAAAGGCACATTTAAAACACCACCACATGCCATATCAAAAACATTTCTACATTTAATTTGTGACAAAAAGGAAAAAAGGCTGGTTTTGTTTTGTGCAGGAACCCCTCGTGGGACAGTTTAGTAGCTGCACGGGGACTTCCTGTGACTCCCAGAAATCTTGTCATCACCCTTATGTTGCTATGCAACCAGCGGAGACTGCTGCTGATTTTATCACCCAAATTTGAGAATTTAAATAAGCATTCATCTTATGACTTATCCTCCTTTGGATGACTGTTGCCAAATTCAGAACAAGGTTGATGTTTTATGGCAATGCATAAAACATGGTATTTCTTACACAAGCTATATTTTTAATTCACAACTGAATTTTGACTCATTTTGGTTAATCTTATAGCCTAATTCTCACACAACTGTGGCTTTAATGTCATATTTAATGACAGTTTGACAGTCAGTCTTTAACTTAAAACCCAAATGCAAGTTATCACAAACACATAAACTAAAACAGCAGCATTGGATCTTATCCACAGAGAGCTGCCGCAGGCAGTCAGGCTCTATCTGTGAGATCTCCCCCTGTAATTACCTACTGGCAATCTTTTCTGCACATTTTCAATCCTGTGGTTTTGAAAAAGTGCCCAGGAATTTTACAAAGCATGGTTACAGAGCTGAAGCGTTTCATCTCGTCTGAAATGCAAAACAGAATTTTTCTCTTTTTCATGCTGAAAATTACTTCCTTTTGTTTACAGTAAAGATTAAAAATCATTTTGTTTTGTCGAAATGAATTGAGTAACAATCAAATTCCAATTTTTTTTTAATTAGCTGTGGTTGTGTTCGTATGAACAGAATCAACCCTAATATTATGACTTCATCTAAACCATAAAATCAGCCTTTCTATCACACTAAACCATGAGGGGGAATTGTGTTAATGTCTGTGTGAATGTGCACATGTCTGTCAGCAAAATATCTTTTGGACCAGTGAACAGATTGTAATGTCTCTGAAAATAACTGAATGCAGGTCTACAACTGATTAACTTTAGAGTCAAGTTGATTTAAGATGGCCTCCCCTTCAAATCCTTTGATTTCTCCACATACTGAGCTAAACTGTGGTGTGGTCGTAGCTGAGTCACCCTCAAGAAATACTCTGAGCTCAAACAGACAGACAAGTGTGATATGCATTTCTTCAAGGATTGCCAGTTTAACATTATTACAGTTTAGAATCATGAAAGCAACAAACAGCCAATTTTATATACCAGGCATGTTTTTTTTTAAAAAAAGAAACCAAAGAAAAAGTCAAACACTGATATTTTGTTGAACCATCTTTAGCTTCGATTTGTTCTGTAAGCTTGCACCACACAGTGTCATGAAGTTTATATTTGCTCCGAGTTGCAATCATTTTTAGTCAAGGGTATGTAATGATGAAATGAAAGTCAGTACACTGAGTCAAGTATTTCCAGAATCTTCAGTGAGCTCAAGATCTGGACTGTAGTGGTCAGTCCTCATCTTTCATGGGCTCTGACCCACTCTTTTTCTGTTTAAATTTAATCCAATATAATAATAGTCAGATGACCTCATTTTCCACAAATGTACTATACATGAGGCATTGCACAGGCCTCCTTAGGCCTGCAGTGATGACACAAGGCATGATGAGCGCATCACTTAATTCAGTACTTTTTATCCCCCGTATGCATCCATCACTCTGCAATGGGGTAATTTTGAAGTCATCAGACCACAAGACCCCTTTTTCATTTCTCCACAGTCCATTTGTTCAGCTTTGTTACAAACTGGTAGCCTGGTTAAAACCAGACCCTGTTCTTCACTTTGCTTCGTACAAGGGTCTGGACTTGCTGCATAGAGGAGCGTTTCTTGTAGGAGGCGTGGCCTCCTGAAGCATGTGTGTGTTGTCGCTGTGAAGGAGGCTAAGCTAAGAAGCTAACCGGAAATCGCGTGTGCTGTAAACAACCTTACTGAGAGGAGAAATATACCGAGCCAAACGAGACGACTGTAAATGAGAGCTGCTGCTTTGTCAGACAATTTTATTTTAATTTGGAAGCCTTATCAACACGGACTGGCTTCATTCACTTCCTCCACTGCCGTATGCTAAAATAACTAGCAGACACTGTGCAGAACATCGACGTCGTTCAAAACTCCGCCTTCTGTTTGCTGATTGGCCCAGGTAAAATAAACTACAAGCAGACACTGCACAGAAAATTGACATTCTCTTCTCTGATTGGCCCGGCTAAAAATCTGCCAGCGAAATCCATCTCAATGGGAGAAGTCCCAGATGGAGCAGTGAAGGGAAACTAGAATTGAGCGGAGCTGCGTAGGAAGGCAAGGGCCAGGATAACAAACTGGAACAATGAGGCTGAAGTCTTTCTTTAGTTAGCTTCACTAATAGTTGGTTTTCTTTTAGCTACAAAGCAGTTTAATCCTGGTACATTAAATTTTGTCTTTCCACCTTCAATGACAGACAGTTCACTTGCTTCCTAGTGTCAGGCGTCGTTTTAAAGAGATAATCTGTCTTTTGTTTTTATTTTCTCATATTTACTTCACATATCTATTTATRGCTCATGAAGATATGGTTTGAATGGGTTAGATATCAAGAGCAAATTTGGATGTTTTGAAAAAGCAGTATATATTTTTTTACAATTTCATCCTACTCTGCCATTACAGAGGAAGGAAAGATGGGTGGAAGAAGCAATGAGACAAAAAGACTAAAGTATCCTGAGGGGATCTTTGGACTCACTCTGTGTTCTCCTTTGTATCGCCAGTCAGTATAGCTTTCATAACAGTTGTCATCGAGCTCTTGCTATTTTGTTGTGTGATTTGAGATCAGTCAGGTGGAATTGCATCAAAACAGACTTGAATGGGGATATTCATTCTGGCTTAGCTTGGTTCATTACCAGTGCCCATATCCCACACCCCCGTTGGGAGACTTCAAAGGCAACGAAGAGGTTGATGATGCAGGCCACTGTTGCACTGAAGTATACATCACAGCATCGTCTTCAGATCCACATTGTATCTGCCATCTGGGAGGTAATCATGAAAACACATGCAACAGTCGCTCACTTAGACCATATTGTACCTGAACCAGTTTAGCCCAACCTTTGATTCTCTGCACAAGTTACTGTTACCACACCAGGTGTAGTTTGTTTTTCTTTTTAAAAGCGTGAGATCAACAGCTTCACAATATCATGTTTTAAATTTGTAGTTTCTGATTTCCCTTTACTGTAGCAATGTAGTTGACCAAATTGTAAAGGGTTGACCAATGAAGAATTAGCTTTGTTGTCTTTCACAAACATACTGTATATTTGAGTATTTTCGAGAGAAATAGCCATGCTGTGAACCTAAAAATTCAGGCTCCTGGGTGTCAGTCATATCTGTTAGAATACTGATGGCATAGCAGGCTTGAGACTTGTCTAAACTGGATAACTGTTGGCTCAAATGAGGAGTCTTTAAAGTCCTATGGCAGTGGTGTTTAATTCTGGTCCAAACGCGTTTTGAGCAGCCGAAGCTGCCAGTTTACATGCAAAGTCAGTGGTGGATGTGCATCTGGTGTTACAATTGACCTTGGTTGATTAGAACCCCAAGATGCACAACTGAGTGAGGGTGGCAAAAAAGGTTTATTAAAGCAAAAACAAAGGTGCTGACGTGACAGCAAATGAACAAGGTCTTGGGGCAGGGACGTGAACATCCAACAATAAACAGAGAACAAGGATCTGACAAAGACTGAGGACAAAGGACAGAATATAAAGGAAGAACTAATGAGGTAAAACAAGAAACACCTGGGGAAGAAACATGAGGATCAGGTGTGAGTGTGCGGGGCTAGAGCAAAGGCAGACAGGAGGAAGAAAACAGGAGGAAAAGACAGAAAACTTAGACTAAATCATAAGCACAGACACAAATCATAACATCTACAGGCGGTGCAGCACATCTAGGCTGTTTAGAGCAGTGCTCAAGGTAGCGGTAGAGCGTTTTCCGTGCATGCGGCGCATCCAAAGCAGCCGACACGAGTTCAAAAAATTGAGCTTTTGCTGCTCGACGCGCCGCATCAACCAATCAGAAAGGCTCATTTTTCCACGTGATGGTTTCCTGAATGTTGCCCACTAACCTGAAACAGACGGACATGAGCTCTTTAGCTGAAATCGACTGTCTGTAGGTGGTGTTCTGGCAGGAGATATCAGCACTGATGWGGGTCAACAGCTTGTTAAACTGACCGCCGTGTTAAACTGGGCTCGGGACAAAAAAATTGTTTGTCAGCTTGCAGCTCCTGGAGTGGTGAAACTCAGAGAACAGACCGCCTCTAAATTATCTGGTGAATTAATTATCTGATGAGCGCAACGTTCGCTCGCTCTTAGTAAATAAAGCAAAGCCATTTTCTTTATTTCATCTTTATTTCATCCGTCATTAAAGACTGACCGGAAAAAAAAACAAAAACAAGACACTCCTTCCTCTTCAGACGCGCATCTATTCACGTTCTGTCTGTACGGACATTATTGACAAGCGTCCAACTTGAGGCGTCAGGCGCATTTTGGCTGCTCAAAATGCATTTGGTGTGAACCCAGCTTTACATGTTTCCCTGCTCTTCTGCAGGCCTTCAAGTTCTACAGAAGCCTGTTAACCTAAAACATGCAGGGTAGTGGCCCTCAAGGATTGGACACTATGGGTCTATGGAACAATTAAAAAAGGTAAAAGATCATCTTTCCAGCTACTTTGTTTTAAAACAGCTGTCTTGTAGGTGAACTAGGGAGTTCATGCTTATTCCATCAGAGGTTAGATCCCATTCTTAAAAACGTACCCAGAGTGTTGTTTTGACWCGTTCATGCATGTTTGAGAAATCCTTGAATCTCCTGTGGTAGCCATTTTGAGCTTCTTAAACACTTTCTGATACAAAGCTGCTCCCTGGAGCTCAGTCTGTAGCCAAACTCTTGCCCTACAGAGCCTCCCTCCCCTGACGCATTGTTGTGAAGACAGTAGGAATTTCTTAAAGAGACAGAGGACAATTTCAAAGCGTTTACATAGTCAAATATATTTTTGATGTACATTATACAGTATTTTCATAACAACTGAATGTAATATACAGTGGTTACTTGATTATGGGTATGGAGTTACATTATATGTCTGGAAATCCCCCCCCCCACCCTTTAAAGCTGTATCAAAAGTGCTACAGCTAGCTGATGCTGTCACTTTTTGTAAACAAACAGAATTTCACGTAAATAACAATGATTGCTTGCAGTGTAAAGTTTATAAAATATCTTTTGCATAAACTGCCGTGAAATGTTTGGGATTAATGTAAATTTAAGTTGACAGCAATTTACTTTAGGCTTAGCTTTGCCCTTACTAGCCCTTAGTTTGTCAATCTGCTTCAAACTAAATGGGGTTTCTCCAAATTTAATTGTTAAAACTGTTATCTTAAAGCATTTTTGCGGAACTACACTACACAGAACTATTTATTTAAATAAGACCTTGACTATGCGCATGATGCCAAATTTATGCTAAAGTTTGTTAATTCAACACAAAGAATATTCATTTTCCTTGTTTCACAGTGTTCATTTATAATGACCAGGGCTGGGTTCCCTCTAACGTTAGCTTGAACTCTGGTAGCATTTAGGACAGCAGAGGTAAACAGTCAACAGTGGACGTGTGAGTCATGTCATGATTGCTCATTTCCTGCTTGAGGCAGAGCTTTAGTAATAGGTCAAAATGACTTAAATGTGAAGTCCTGATTTGGGAACATGGTTAGACAGAGTCATTGCTAAGGCTGGACAGGAGCATAACGTTGCTTTCACATTATATAAGAAGTGCTTGGAATAGTATTTGTCTGAACCAAATTAGTAAAATCCATACAATCAGCTTTACAGACGACATAGAGCATTTTGTTGTTAAACTAATTATACAGAATGGATTACTGTCTGACTGGGCAAAGTCAGTGGGCAATGATTTATCTTAGCCGAAGCAATTTAATTTATCCTAGCTTTTGTTTTGTGTCTGTATAAACATGGACTCCATTCAATTCCCAGTTTCAAATTTTCAATCAAGATTTTTTTCTATACGTCTGATTAAAATACAGGATGTGGTGGTTTGTCAACTTTAAACATAGTCTTTATTAAAATCATCCTTAATTTCGTAGGATATGTAGACTTTCTGGATTTTTCTTTTGCTGATGAAGGTTATTGCTCAGTTCTAATCAGCATCATCAGGCTAGGAATTTCTGTGAAGAGATTGTTGTTAAACAGGAGTGGAGGCCTCATTGTCCAGTTGTCCCCCTTTTACAATGCAGTTATTGRGAGTATGACACAACKCTCTGTGAACAATAAGTGACCATAAGGGCACTAACTATCGGTCATTAGGCTGATGGTTCTCTTTTGCATGTGAACAACCAGTTTTGGTTAACACTGGTAAACTTATTGATCCATTAAAAGGTACTGCTTATAGGCTGAGTTTACCTGCAACTCCTCAGACTGAAGAAGTCTCTTGGAGAAGAGACGAAACATTTCAACAAAAAAGAACCCATTCACAGAGGACTTGAGCCAACCTTTTTTTTTAGATTTTAACGGTTTTTCACATTATAATTTAAATGCATCCTTCATCAGACTACACTGTGAACAGTCTGGGACCCTGAAGCAACCTGCATCTGCAGAGACGTAACACACAGATTGCTGTGTTTGCAGGAGTAAATATGGATGCTACACATGTTAGCATGTGTGTATCAGTTCTGACGTTGTGCAATCATTAGCTACGTTTACATGGACATAAGTAATTGGATTAAACGACCATTCGGAAAAAATGCYTCATGTAAACACCCCATTCAGATTATTCTGACCCGATTCATCTCGATCCGAATGAATTTGTAGTTGGAACGAGAGAGGTGGTTTATGCCGATTGATAATCCGAACGACGTACATGTAAACACTTAATCTGATCATCTTATTCTGATTGTGGAAAACTGACCTGACTGTGCATTGTCTGCTGACTTTCATCCAGCGGTTTCTGCTCTTTTGAGGAGGGAGGGGCGCTGTAGTCAACTTTCCTCTCGTTCTCTCATTCAATAAAGAAGGAAGACACACAGCCTGCACCGCTTCGCAATAAATAAACAAATAAACAAACAAACAAACAGACAAACAAATAAATAAATAAATAAATAAAAAAAAGTCTGTGCGTCACCTGCAGCTGAACCAGGGAGTGCAGTAACATCTCCACCATTATTCAAACCTGTTGTAGG
>NW_013953437.1:51137-65039 GCF_001266775.1 Austrofundulus limnaeus
ATTTAATTTAGTTACATTAATTATGATAGTTTAGTTATGATGTAAATACAATAAAAATAAAACCAAGATTTAGATTAGAATAATTATCATTTTGATCCATACATTGGTAATGTCTGACTGGGCCTCGTGCCACTTTATGTTCAACAAATTGGGCCCCGAGGTCAAAAAGGTTAAGAACCCCTGTTCTAGAGGAAAGCCATGTTTTTAAATAGTGAAAAAGTAATAGAAATTATAACATACTTCCCAAGATAAGGAGTCTTGTCAGWTCTTTAAGTAAGCTTTATCTTTCCGTATTCAGAAACACTCCACTGATAATGGCTGTTTAATGCACACACGCCCACAGCTCACTCCATCTACTCACCAAAAATAGTAAATTTGCAAATCTGTAATCTCGTCTCTGTATTACCAAGTGCAGTTTAAAGGCAGGGTGACATTGTTACTCCRCAGCAGAATAACCTTGCAGGCATTAGTCTGAACCAGGCAAAGTGTTTTACAATCTGCTCGTAAAATAAACCTCAAGAGGTGCTTATGTGGCAGCGAGGGAGAAGCTGTGCAGTAAGTAGATCTTCTGTGTGGACGTAACTCCCAGAGGCCTCCGCACTCGCAGTCCAGTAGTGTGCTCGTTTGAACCGACGTGAAAGAGGAGCCGTTAAAAGCGTTGCAGCATAAACAAGTGTCTCCAGCTGCTGTGTTACGTGGACGCTGCGACGCGCACGTAGGTGTGCGCTTGCCGTTTTGTCTCTTTGCAGTTGAGCTCGGCCTGGAAGACTTAAGCCCTCCTACAGCCTTGACTAATCTCATCCCCATCTGGGTCAGAGGTCACTGTCTTCAGTCTGGCTGCACACAGACCACAGATAAAACTGCATTTTTAAAAAAGCCATAATAAATATAGTTCTTGTTGAGCTGGAGTTAACTAATTGATTCTTTTCCCCCCTGGTTGTGGTTAATTTGTTTTAAAAATGACAAGTTCTCAGCTCTGTATAAAACATTACACTACAGGTGCAAACTACCAACAGTTCTGGTACTAGATTTTCAGAACTGTGTAACCTTAAAGGGGACATCCTGCAAAATCCACTTTTTAAATACATTTTGTGGTGTACTTGGAGTCTCAGAATTTAGTCTCTCTCTGCTGCAAAGATGTCTTTAAATTCTGTTTGGGTCGTATCTTTCTACTTCGTTAAGTTTTTTCTTTTTTATGACGTTTTCTGAACTGTTGCATTTATTTTATTTGTGACAGAACTGCCAAATAAGGTCTGGATTTACCAACAACTACAATTTCCTCGTCTTCATTCTCCTTTGGCTCTGGGTCAGACTCTAGCTCGTAAGGCTGGATGGACAAGTCTTGTTGACACCTTTTAATTAGTTTGTAAATAAAACATTTCTGCACCACTATATAGTCGTAAACCCCTCTATCAAACTGGAATAGACTAATCAGAAAGCTTGAGGGGGCAAAGAGTGAGAAGCATCTCATTTGGATTTAAAGAGACAGCATCAAAACGAGTTGAAACACACTTCAGAAAAGGGGTGAAAGAGGGGCATGTGGAGCTACAATAAGGAGAAATTCAGACTTTATTCATATAGACCCCAACTGAATGATTTAAATGRGGAAATGAAGAATTTAAAAGCACAATATGGCTTCTTGAAAGCATTTGTCTGAATACAATTTTTAACTCATCTTTTCTTCTGGCTGGAATCATATCAGAATCGAAAAAAAAAACAGGTTTTGGTTACAGTTTGTCCTGTCAAACACTTTTTGAAACGTTGCCCTGAAACCACTTGTCAGATAGATTTGATGTAATTTTCGTATGACTCAACCATGGCTCACAAATTTCATGTTAAATGTTGTTTGGGGTTTACATAAACTCTGTTTATCTCTGATTTCTGCTAAAAACAGAACATTGTGAGTCAGAAATGACACAGTTTATGACTTTTTGTCTATATCTCAACATCTACTTMATTTAACATATGCTGCAGAAATGTGTTAGACAGTGCTTAGGACTTGCCTGAGTTTGTCTCTCCACTGTGTTGGATTTCTGACTTTTTGGCTGTGCTTCCTCTCATGCTCTGTCTTTATCACCTCCCCCCCCCCCCCAAAAAAAAAAAAAAAACTACTGGTGCTCTCCCATCAATCTACCTCTCTATCCATCCTGCTTCCTGTTTGAGGCCACTAATTTGACCTGGCCAACTCACCTGCTGCGCAGCAGAAGAAATGACAGAAAGGTGTTGTTGARGACATTTAATCCTCGCCTGCTTAAAATTACATTTAAGATACGTATAAACACTGATGAGTTCTGTGGTCACATATGTGAAGAGTCTCTGCCAAGTCCAGAATATCACGCCCTGGTTAGACTTCACAAGACGTAAAACATCGGATCCAGCTGATGTAATGTGAGACGGTCTTTCTCGTATGGATATTTAACACTCGAAGGGAAACTGCGAGGAGTTAGCCCTCCCTCTGCAGCACATGTCACGTACAAACAGGAACAGTGACAGCACGGTTGGCAGAGTGTTTATTTTCAGTTGATAAGAGGAATTAGAGGAGGAAGAGCTTTATAAGTTTTGCTGGAACATTTAAATGGCTGTATTTTTTGAAAAGCCCCCGCTGTGCACACCCTGCAAGACAATACGGAGGGAGCAATGCACGAGACTTGGTCTGAGGGGTGAAACGAGAAGAAAAAGACACATTTTCATCATTCAAGCGTGTCATCTTCAGCACTTACCGTATTTATTCAAGTATAATACGTAAAATTTAATACATAAAATCATCCATAAAGTTGGGGGGTAGTATTATACTTGGATAAATATTTTTACTTATGTATTTTAACTGAAATATTGGCTTCATTTACATGAGACCGCGTCGTAAAAAGCAGTTGAAAAGACTTTACCTCTGACACTCATCCGCACTTCAGAGCGAGATAGTAACAGATCCAAGCAGGCGACATGATGTGAAAAAAAGGAGCAGTCCTGCACCTTAGTAATGATAATGAACTAATGACATTAGCGTGTGACCGGGCCGCTCCTCGAACAACAACAAACACGTTCGTCTGTAATGGCTGCCATCTACCGGTGTTCTGAAAAAGTTTGTATCCCTGAAAAAAGTTTCCCCACCAGAGGGGGCGCTCGCGAGTAGGAAGCAATCTGCTTTTGCCCCAGAAGATGGCCCAAATCTCACGTGAAGTCTCTGACTTTTGTGTTGGCGCATCCTGGTGGACTGTATGTAAAATGCCAGAATTCATATGATGCTCAAAATAAAGTTTGCTGATATATATTTGTTGTCAAAATACCTTTTAGTACATATGTTGTTAAAATAAAATGAAAAGTCCAATGATCATTTTACTGATGTGTATTGTAAGAGTGAGCTTAAGGTAAATTAAGCTTTTCCCACATCTCTCATACACAAGGTTATGAGGAAACTTTTACCAAGGTATTTCTCATTACTTGTTAATATCTTGACTGTGCGAAGTCAAAAATGACACAATAAGTGAACGTTCAGATGAGTTCAAGTTGATTCATAAAAGACTATGCAATCATTTATTTACACAAATTGAATATATCATAAGTTACACTTGATTGTGGTTATTCCTATAACAAGCGTCGGAGTTAAATGAGATAAAACCCGCGTCCGAATTTCAATTCACATCAACTCAGATTACTTATATAGAACAGTAAAACGTCTGTTCTGATGTTAACAACCAAACAATTTTACTGGCACTTTTAGCTTAAGTTTTGGCAAATTAAGAACAAGGAAAGGAGGAAAGTAAGATTAGTATGTTACTATGACTTTTACTTTTATCAAAGTGTGGGTCAACCGGAACTGCGCGTCTTTTCTAAGTTCAGGTTCCACATGACACGTCACTCCGAACACATCAGCTTTTACCTGATGATGGCTTCTTWAGGCACCCTCGGGGTAGGAGCTGGCTTGCCTCCGGTCAATCAGGGAACTGATGTCGGCTCGCTTACCGGTCATTGGCGAACAGGTGTTTTTCCAGGTAACTTTTGTCTGTTTCAGTCCAAGCCAGAAAAATTCYAGCCGTATCCGGTTCCTCCTTCCAAAATAAAACCTCCCCTCGGGAGTTAAAAACACACTTAGAGGCTCGGCCTCAGGTTGAGACCACTGGCAGGCGTGCCGGGTCCCTGGCTGTGAAGTCTTCCCTAATTAGCTCATGGGATCAGACTTTAAGCCAAACTGAGGTTTCTCCAGAGAGAATCCCAGCTGTCTTCCTAGGTTGGAATCAGGAAGAAGAGTGTGTCGCTCAAAGCCGTCTGGGTTAGTAAAAGAAACAGACGAACTTTGGTTCCGCCCTCAGGCTTAGAGATGAGTCAGAGAAAGAAAGATAAAGATTTGCCAGCCGGCGCCAGCCCAAGGTTAAAATTCTGTGGTTGTTCAACATCATGATATGATAACCTCTTTTCAGCTTTCTTCTGATAGAGACTAAGAGAAATCACTGCAAAACATTTATGATGATTAATTAACATTTCTGTTTTATAATCAGTTCTGAACCTTCTGTTAGTCCAGACAAATGAAAGATTTTCTCAGGAAAAATCCACAATTATATTACTGTGTTCACAGTAAAATAAAAACAGTGATTTACATAAAAACACAATGAAAACATTGTAATCAGATTTTCTGTGATTTTTTTATACCATCATAAATCTTTAAGGCACGATAAAAGAAAATAAGTGGTTCCACTTTTCCTGTGACAGTCATTATCATGATTTAACAAATGCATAAACATTCTTAGTTAAACAACAAATGAATCACGAACAGAACAGAWTGRTCTGTCCATTATCTGATTAAGAGAACTGAGGAGTTCTCTTCCATGGTTAGAATGACCTGTCATGGCCTAAATAGAGTTCAGTTTGTGACAGAGTTCCTGTCCTCTCGTCAGGCCTGTCCGAGGCCTGCTTCGAGGCAGTAAATCTTGTTTCTTCACTCGAGGTGACCCCTACAGTATAAAGACTGCAAAGGCTGAAAAATCTTGAAGTCTGTATGAAATTGGAGGTAGTTTGAGGATTAAAATTTTTATGCTTTTTAAGCTAAAAAAAGGGGGGGGGGTCGTATTATACATGAGATCGTATTATACACGAATAAATACGGTAGTTATTTTTTCGCATCAATCCCTGATCACTGTTTTTGGTCACAGATTAATGAAAATGAATTGACTTCGTTATCACAGACAGCACATAGAAACTTAAATTTGATCCTATTTAATTTGTTTGCCTCAGCTGATTGATTGTATTAAACACAAAATATTGAGATGTGTATGCTACCTAAAATTTTTATTCTTTTTAATGCTATTTAGGARCCCTTTTCATTTCTTTGTTCCTATTTTCTTGTTCAGGATGTTCTGGAGGTGCATCTGTTGGGCCGTCTGGGTTTGAGTCTGTTACTGTTCTGAGTCTATCCACTTATGTATAATGCTGATTGTCAGTTATGAACTCCATTGCATTGTGTACATGTTTGTTATACAGTATTGCATTGAGTCACTACCCAGCAGACTTTATTCATGCTAACGCCATAACAGAGAATGAGAGGGAAAGTAGGAAGGTAAAGCAGGTTGCTGTTGTTCTCAGAGGACAGTGCTTCATTGAGAGGACTGGCACAAAAAGCTCCATTCACAGCTGCAACAACAGCTTTGTGACATTTCGTTCCTGTGACCGGGCAATTGTATAAATGCTCCAGCAGAATCACAATAGGTTTTCCACAAAGCTCACAAAAGCACAAACAGGAGCTCATTAACACAATAAATCTCTGCCTACTGTAAGCAAAGCACTAAAAACAAAATTATGCTAGATAAAAACYAGACAACAAACTTCACTTTGAGGAGCTCCAAGAACACATTTTAGTCAATGATTAATGAAGGCTGGACATGAATGAACTTCTTGTTTTGGGATAGTTTGACACACGTTTAAAGCAGCTGTCTTCAGTTGGTGTATGAGCTCAGTATTGTTTTCACGATTGTAAAGTGACCCTCTTATTTTACAACTATCACTGTTGGGATATTCTGTTTGAATCCATATTATAACACATGCATAATAATGTTTACTGAGCTTTTTCTCTCTCATTAAATTAAATCAAGACATTTGGGTGATCACAACAACACAAATGTCTGATTTATTTATTACATGGTGAAAACTCTTTGATAAAAACTATGTAGGCAAATGTGTTTTATCCCTTCAGGCGTATTTCGCGTCGCCTCGTTATGCTCTTGTTTATAACAAAAACAGTTGATTCTATCCTCCTGTTTCTTCTATCCGTCACAACCACAAATTAAAATTCTATTTATAACTAATTATGTTAAATATTTATTGTGATAAAGCCAAAGCTGGAATCATCTTTAAACTTTTTACTTGCCTAACTGATAAAATTAGTCATATGTTTTACATTTTTTTAAATTGATTAAACCTTTGGAAATACATTTTATCTTTTTAAAATAACTTGTAGTTTAAAAAAAACATTGTGGAAGTCCAGCCCATTCTCACTCCCAACTTGTCACACGCTTTTACAGGATTCCCTCTGTATCCGTTTTTGATGCGTCGGGTACCCCCCTTGCGTTACTTATTGACGAGATGGGGCGGAATCCATTGTCATAATTTCAGAAAGTGTAGAAAATTCACAAAAGCTAACCGTCCCAAAGCCTAAAATTACCTTTATTCGCTCTAGACATCCTGTCCCTGACCCTAGTTCATACAATTAACCATCAAACCTGATCCCTAACCATTTTTAGAAAGTGTAGGAAATTCACACCATGTGTCCCAAATCCTAAAACTACCTAATATTTGCCCTAGACATCCTATCCCTGACCCCACTACCTAAAATTAACCATGAACCCTGATCCCTAATATTAACCACGGATCCCAACTTAAGACACCTATATTTTGCGTCCCAACGCATCAAAACCGGACGCCGATGGAACCAGGAAATGCCTGGTGCATCAATAACTGACACAAAGGGTGTACCCGACACGTCAAAACAAGACGCAGAGGGAACCTTGGAAAAGTGTCAATATGTGAGGAGTCAGGAGTGAGAATGTGTTAGGAAGTCAGCTAACAGAGATAAAAGGTATTTTGAGTCTTGCTTTAATTATGATGTACTTAATTTCAATGTCTACAATGTCTAATTACAATGCCACCATCAATTGTTTCCGCTTTCTTAACCTTCACAGTAAGACGCTTTGAAATATAAATGTAAATTTCTGCCACATAAATTATAATTCCTTAACGCTTTTTTTATTTCGATGTGACTGCCCTAATTTTAGATCTGTCAGTGGGCATAATAATTGTTACTACTCACTCAATTTCATTGTATAACAAAAACTAAAGTAATAAAAACATCATGTTACATGTACATGTACAGACCTATCTGTACATAAAAGCACATCRGTGTTTCTAATTTCATCTTTTTTCTTCCTTTTTCTCTTTGTTTCAATGCATCAGCTATTTTTCTCTTCTGATTATGTTACATAAAGACGCTTTATAACAGTTTTGTTTGTTCTTTCCATGTTTTCATCGGAGAGTATTTTAGGACTGAGCATATCAGAACAGAACAGGATGAATTTGAGTCCAACACAATGTCGAACATCACAAATTGTTCAGATTAAAGGCATCTGTGAAACTGTGAAAGATCTTCAAGCTTTAAACAACATGTGTTGCTTTATACAGATTATTGTTTTTCTTAGTACAAGAATCTGGACAAATACCTTTGTTTGTTAGAATAACAAGTCGATGTTTGAATTGATCAAAATTTGCAGCTTTATTGCTAAGCTTTGTCTCCTTTGGTTTGCCAGGTTTGCCAGGGCTTTCCAGCATGTTTGGGAAGAAGAAGAAACGCCTGGAGATCTCCGCTCCGTCTAACTTTGAGCACCGGGTCCACACGGGCTTCGACCCGCGGGAGCAGAAGTTCACGGGGCTGCCACAGCAATGGCAGAGCCTGCTGGCGGACACTGCCAACCGGCCCAAGCCCATGGTGGACCCCTCCTACATCACCCCCATACAGCTGGCACCAATGAAGGTAGAGCACGAGCACGCAGAGGGCGTCTGCTCTGAGAGCTGAGAACAAATCATCACCACYTCCTGTCTGTTGCTCTAACATCATCTGTGTTTTCCACATGTCCTTTCTTTCTTTCTTTCTTTCTGTGTGAACATTGTTTGAATATTTCCTCCACTTCTTTTACTTTTCTATCTTCTCACTTTGTGTAGGTGTTGGTCTCTTCACTGTTTTGTTTCTCACCTCTCAGCTCCTCCACCTGTTGCAATCTCCTATCAGAGGCAAAATGGACAATTCTGCAGACCATCTGGCCACCTAAACCGTTGAAATATCTGAAATTACTGTTTGCTTTGAACCAGCATTAAGCCATTTATTGATGAGTAACGGTGAATGATTCCCTTCCTGACAAAGTCACTCAGAGAAACTAAACTTTGTTAGAGGTGGCAGTAAAATATGTTGTCACTGAGTTCAAATCATAAACTCTTGTGTGACTTCAGAAGTGGTTTTGATGCTTTAAACCTTATTGGTTTGATCACAGAGGATTGGAAGCATCTTTGATTTGCCTCAAATTTGATCAAATTGTTGTAACAATGTGCTACTATTACAGTAAATGTTAGATGATACTTTAACAGTTACTGGCAAATTTTAAAAATTAAAACCAGAAGCTTTTTTTGAGAAATTAAATAAATATTAATAAGATAGACTGAATAATTTTTATTGACATTTACTAACTATTAAGTATTTTTTAACTTAAAATTGTCAGGGCTTACAGGAGTAAGATCCAGGAATGTAGACTGAATACAAGGAGTTAGAGTAAAAACTAAAATTTTAATAATAAAATCAATAGAAAACAAAAAGCTGACTCAGCAGTTATTCACAGGGACTGAAAGGACACAAGGAGAACACGTTTTAGTAATGTTATGAAAGAGCCTAGAATCTTTATGTCCCAGTTTTCAGCCTTGTGGAAATTTAGCACTTCACCTTATTTGATAATATCCTCTTTTTTTTATCACCGTTACAATATTTTAATACTGCGGTATACCAAAGTACCATCATACCGCCCAAACCTACTGAAACGGAGGGCTGGAGACACAGGTAGACCATGAAAACAAACTGAACACTAGAAAAGTAATAGAGAAACCACAAAACAAAACAGCACAAATTAACAGAAAAATACCAGCCATGACCAAAATTGTTTTAACGAAGATGCAAACAATTAAATGTTTTCCTATATGTTCAACATCTAACACTCTAACATCTCTTACTGGACTCTTCTACACCTTTACTTATCTGAAATTGTTTAATGTTTTTTATCTGAATGAATGCTCAATAACCAGTGTCTCATTCATCTGAAACCATACTGCATGCTGATGTTGCTGTGATTTCTCTGTAATGTGAATGTGTTTCCTCTTCTCTCTGAGTGTCTCCTCTGATGTGTTGTTGTTCATTAGTTCTTCTTAATTTATGGCTTTGACACATTCGATCCACTGAAAATGGTTACTTTAACATCTAAACATTGCTTTAGTTTCACCCTTTGTTCACTGTTGGCTTGTAAATGAACACTATTTTAAACACTGAGCCTTAGTTTTTCTAAATGGTCTCATAGAATAAATTTAATGTTGGATAAGCCATACTCCTAAACCTAAACTCTGACCTGCAACACCTGTGTGCACAACTGTATAGCTAGGTAAAAACATGTCTTTTTTCTCTTTTTTGGGGAACCGAAATCTCGTATACAAATCTTGTCTCCAGCAGCTTTTGCTGACAGGGAAACCTGAAAAGACATTGAGCGAACAGCAATAATGCCGCAGGAGATATCTCTGAAGAGGGGGAAACAAGAAAATAATTCTCATGCTCTCTTCACAGATATCTCCCCAGAAAGTCCGGTCTTCTGAAACGCCGTTGCCCAAAGTATGACCTCCTCTTACCTTATGTTTTGAATCCTCCCCTTCCTTTTTTTTTCTTTAAATGGTTGCTCTCACACAGTCCCATCTTAGCTGTTAGTTCCCACATTCCTCCCCCCTGCTGCCTGCTGCCATGCATTTCAGGTGGAGGTGGGATGTCAGCAGGAACAGGGAGAAACATAGAGAATGACCTAACTACATCTCTGAGCCAAGTCTTTTCTTAGACCTCATCTCAACTTCTGTTTTTTTTCCTGCATGAGCCTCCGTAGAAAAGATAAGACTAGCTACAGTGGCATGCTCCCTTTGTTTCTCTACTTGCTGTAGAGCACTGTTAATAATGATGATGATGATGATACTCAAAATGATGATAATGATGGTGATGGGTGCTGTGATGTGAAGTGCATGTTGTCATAGCAGCTGATTCTGCTCTGCCGGAGGCCAGCATTCTGTGAAGAAAATAAAGTGTCATAAAAGGGTTGCATGTATTAGGAGGAACCCTTTGTTTCACATCTTCATCCAAGCCAAAACAGCCAAACCTAGAAGATGTTTACCCCAGCCACTTCTCCTGCCTTTTGATATTAAACATTAATACATTCAAAGCTGTAACATTGTGCAGTTCCTTCAGTAAAGCTTATTGGGTTTTGTCAGATTTCAGAGGATTTTAAGAAGCATTGAAGTGCGCATTTCTTCTTTGCTGTGCTTCCTGCASAAATGTGACCTTCCAGAAGAAATATGTAAAATTATTTTACTTCAGTTTTGTCTAAATTCACACTAAATGTCAGGACATTGTAAAAGACACTTTGCAAGTTACACTGAAATAGTTTTTTTTACATGTATTCTGGATTGGACTGAAGTCATTTGTTATCTTGGAATCTGCTTCTTGCAAATATAGAAGCTGCCATTCTATCATAGTGAATTCTCTAACTCACTTCTACTCAAAACTTWTTGTGTCTTTTATGTAAAATAATGCAAACTAGCACTTTTGTGTGTTGACGTGCATATGATTTCTTGAAGGGATATTAACATTTTGAAATGTAATTCTGTGGTCAAACATGTACATTTTTTATCTTACCTGTCGCTGGTAGCTCTGTGAACAACCCCAGTTTGGAGAAAGCGGTTTTGCATTTTCACCCCTTTTATCTAGGACTGGGTGGCCTTGTGAATTCAGAAGCACTATAGTTCATTCAAAAACCATTGTAAAATTTGAGTTTTAGTTTTGCATTAAATAGTTATTTTAGCTGGAACTGATCCCAGATGTCATTGGAAATGTTACATCTTACTGATGCTGCCATTATGCCATTATATGTGCAAATAAGCTCAGAATTCTAGAAAAAAATAACCATGTATTGTAAAACAAACAAAAAAATACAATGATGTAAAGGCCTATAAAACAGCATTTGCAAAAACCACTATATCATTTTGAAGATTGGATTTGTTTTGAGTGAGAGAGTGAATGGTTGGTTATCTCGTTTCTCTCTGTGTTGCCCTGGGATGGACTTGTGACCTGTCCAGGGTGTACCACGCTCCTCGCACTGTGGCTACTGGATATGGGCACCAGTGATCTCTGTGACCCTTCATGGAAGAAATGGGTTAAGATGATGGATGGATGGATGGATGGATGGATGGATGGATTTGTTTTAAGATGGCAATCCACTTTGGTCTTGGCCTCACTCAGATTAGCTGCTAGCTTGTCAGCTCAGTCAAAATTAAGCCTTGTTCACATGGAAACATTTTTTTAGTCTTTATTTGTCATTTCTAAAAATAGTCATAATCATGGCACCATTTTAAGAAAGGTTTTTATCCACAGAAAAATACTGAGAACTAATAAGTTGTATAAAACATTTCAAGCCTGTATTTGGTGATATAAAGATGCCACAAAAACACAAAAAACTGTAAATAAAGTGGGGAGCAAGCAATAAAAACTTGAAAGATCGGTGCAAATTATAAGCCTAGTTGCTAGTTGTTGTTGCAGGTGTTGCGGGGCAGGCCGTGGGGGTGGGGAGGTGTGCTCTGTGATGAGGAAGCTGGGTTCAGAGACACAGCCCAGAGGAGGAGCTGGTCCCAAAAGGCGGTTCTAGTCCCAACGGGTTGTTTTTGCTCCCCTGCCTGGCTGCCTCAGGACACTACAGGATTTCTCAAACATCCATGAATGAGTCAAAACAAGACTCTGGGCATGTTTTTGATGAGAGGATAGCATTATAACATGATATAAAACACAAAAAGTTTATTTTACATGATGTTGACCCTTTAATTATAAGGTCACAATACACCTTCAATGTTCCAATCTTATTTGATTGAAAAACACTAAACAATACCCTTGAAACAATACAAACTTGTTTGAACTGGACATTAGGAAGTGCTCACAGCAGATTATGATCCTCTGAAGTGATTTATACACAAAAGTGTATTTCGTGTTATGGGGTGTGAGACACTAACTTTTAAGGTGGACTGGGTAATTTATAGTGTCTCACCCATGGCCTGAAATCCTTCTCTCCTGGATGCTGTGACACTTGATTGACATATAGTTTCTTCTGCTTGGCAGACTCCCCCAGCTCTTTGTGCTAAATGTGTGTGTGTTTATGCATTCACCAGGTGGACATGGATGAAGCAGCCTCCAGAGTTGTCCTCACCAAACAGCATATGAAACAGTTGACATATTGGATGTCCATGTTAACCTGTCGGGGTGTGTGTCTGTGTAGATATTATTGCGTYATTTTGTCAGATAAGCAGTTACAAACTTTGGCAAGGTCATCACACTGAAAAAAATGGCCACCCTCGCCCTCTGGCTCGTGCACTCATTGTTTATTCAAGAGGCTTCTAATCTTGTTGTCAGACTGTTCATCTCTGCTGAGCGTTTGTGTTGCTTAAAGGGTCGGACTACTAAACCTGCTCTCTCTCTCCTCCACACCTTCCAAGCCTTTTAGCACACATGCTAATCCAGAAGTGTAGGCTAACACCGCTAACATATTAAAAGGCTTGAAGAAACTTGTTTTTACCTTTGTTTTTTTGGAAAGTTGTAGCTGTTTTAAAAATGAAATCGTGCAAGATCTCAGAGTGTGTGTTGGGAATGACTGTCATCTACTACTACATCAAATCTCAGCTGAAACTCTGTAAAATTAACTGAGTTGTAGCCATTTTTGTGTTTGCTAAAGTTGAAAGGTTGTGGCGGCCATCTTGAATCAGACTATAAACGGTAATCTGTTGTAAAACCAAGGATTAGTTTTTGAGAGTTTCATTAAAATGCATCCACTGGTTCATGACATATTTTACTAAAATGGCAGACAAACACACAGACCTGCCCTGTGTTTTGAGCTTTGATTTTACCTAAAACATGAAAATGTTTATTTATTATGACCCCCGCACGCGAAGCGTAAGCGGGAGTTATATTGTTTTCATAATTTTTTTTTGTTCAGTGTTTTATTGGTCAACCGTAGCACTGCACTGGTCAACATGAAATTTGGCAGGTCTGTAGATGAGTTCGACCTACACTGCGCCAGCCAGCAGTTTTACGATAGACCCCATATTTGAGGAGGGGGCTCCATCCAAAGAGGGGGTGTGAGGACATGCAAAAATGCTTATAACTCAGAAACTGTTCAACATAGGAGCTTCAGATTTCTTTTGTTGTTTAGCTCTGATGAAGCTCTATCCATCAGGCCCACCAATCAGTGAAACTGAAAGTGAAACTTAAACTGTCTGCTGAGCTCCACCATTTCTCACTCAGTGAAGCTCTTTTCAGATCAAAAATACCTTTGAGGAAACATATTTTCAGATGCCAAGTAAACTGCATCACAGCACCCCCCCCCCCCCCCCCCCCCCCCCCAATTTATCTGAAAAAGGGGTGTCTGGACATGCAAAAATGCTTATAACTCAGAAACTGTTCAACATAGGAGCTTCAGATTTCTTTTGTTGTCTAGCTCTGATGAAGCTCTATCCACCAGGCCCATTAATCAGTGCCACCCCCCTACCCCACACGGACCCCCAATTTATCTGAAAAAGGGGTGTCTGGACATG
>NW_013953437.1:65049-75885 GCF_001266775.1 Austrofundulus limnaeus
CAACAGAGCTGCTTCATGGAAGAAGAACCTCAGATTAGCCTGTTAGCCTTCACACTAGCGCCAACACTATATTGCCTTTTATGTAGATTAGCTCAGCGCTAGCGCGACAAACAAGCTAAACTGAGGTCCTCCATCCATATTTTCAGTTTCAGGCTGAGTCATTTTTGTGTTCCCCTCTCTGTCATGTGGATGGAGGACCTCAATGACGAGAGGAGAATGTGTAGTGCTGAGATAATATATACTGTATATATAAATGGTGATAGCGTCTGGGCTAACGCTGAAGCTAACAGGGTAAGCTGAGGTTCTTCTTCCATGAAGCAGCTCTGTTGTCCTCCATCCATATTTTCAGTTACATGCTGAGTCATTTCTACCTTCTCCTCTCAGTCAACGCTCTCTGGTTTCATTTAAAAGAGTCGATCATCAGATATTGTCCAAGATTAACTTTCAGGGTGGATAAAGCTGCTAGCAGCCTCACACCGATGACCTAGTTGACATCATCATTTACCCAGAATGCTTTGCGTGTAAATAAAATGGCCCTGCCCGTGTAATATATTTTTAAGCTTTTCGTTTAAAAATGATAAAAACTGAACATCCTACAGTATTTTTACAGTCTTTATTTTACAGTTAAAATATATGTTTATTCAATAAAGTCTAATGTTAATCAGGGATCCCTTTAAATATGGGGCCTGTATTTTTAATATAGACTCTCTCTCATTTATTCTACATGTCACTGTATTATTCATTGCAAGCAGTGCATCCAAAGTGTTATTTACAGTATTTGCAGTCTAACACAACATGAGACATTTCCCCCAATTTTTAGCTTTAGCACTTCTCGCTGCTGTTTTAAAGAACTATAGGAGTGCTCGTTTTGCTTTATAGAGGAGGTGCACAAAAATAATCTCACAAGGAGTTAAAAGGTTCTCCAGCTTCTGGTGTGATTCGGAGACAAATGAGGTTTTGTAACCACATTTAATAAATTAGGAGACGTTATGTGTTTTTCTTTGTTTGTGACTATTTAAAGCTCTGGGGCTGAGGAAAATGTAGTTTAAAGCAGGCTTCCACCMAGCAATAAAAAGTTAAACGTTACCTTCTAATGGTTTCATGACTCAGCACTTATTTATGTTTGTGTTTGAGTTATTTTACTGAAGCAGTTTGGGTAAACCAGAACAACAAAATATACCTGTTTGATTTAAAAGTGTTGTATTTTTTTAGAATCAGCCACAAAAAAAAAAAGACAAAAAAAAAAGGCTGCAGTGCAGAGGAGCCAAGCAGCAGAGTTGCAGAGCTGCTTCCCTCCACCTCCTTCTCCACCTCCTCAGTTGTCCCGGGACCCTGCCGATCAGTGATGCACGTCACCCCTCCCTCAAACCAGGAGTCGAGTAGGGAGTCACGGGAAGGGCAAGCTCATTAATTATCTCTCCCTTCCATCCTCTCATCACACCCTCCCTTCATTACCAGCAAGGTTAATCCCTCCCTTATCTCTCAATGAGCCTCATTTTTCATGGCTCCTGTTTTTACGTCACTACCCACCTCACTTCCATCCTCTTATTACAGCTTCATGTGAGTTTGTTCTTTCTGTTTCTCTGTTCCGCACTGTATACAGTATGTCTCTTTTTCTTTTGTTTTGTGTTTTGGTTCCATTGTATTACATTTTTTTTCTTTAGGTTCCTCTCATTTAGTCTTCCCTTCCTTCCCTTCCCTTCCCTTCCCTTCCCTTCCCTTCCCTTCCCTTCCCTTCCCTTCCCTTCCCTTCCCTTCCCTTCCCTTCCCTTCCCTTCCCTTCCCTTCCCTTCCCTTCCCTTCCCTTCCCTTCCCTTCCCTTCCCTTCCCTTCCCTTCCCTTCCCTTCCCTTCCCTTCCCTATCCCTGACTTGAGAGAGTAGATCTATTAAAGCTTATCACTGAAGGACAGGCCAGCGGCACGGGCTGGTGAAATATGGCCGCTGTCACCGCCGCCGCCGAACCCGACCCGTGCACAAGGCTCAGCGAGCTGTAAAAAAACGAGTGAGGAAAGGGGGGAGGTATAGTAGGGGTACGGAAGCCAATATCAGCCCCCTAATTCAAATTAATGGGAAGATTTCCAGGCTTGTTGCCGGCCGTTTGACAGTGATTTGGCACACAATTAACCTTGTCTCTCTCTCGCCTTTTTTTGCACCCCTCGGTTTCAATCYCCGTCTCGTTCGTCCTGGCTCTCTCCAGCCACCGAACATGTCACGCTTTTTGACACGGTCCTTTTAATTATGAAGCAAATGGAGATAATTATGTTTTGCGGGATATCTGGTACTCCCTGCTCTTGTTTGCCAATTGAATTAGTTCTGAATCGCACAGCTCGATGTGAGGGTCCACGTTTGGGCTGGAAGCGCAGAACACCATTAACAAATTTATTGCTCTGCTCCCAGTCACACTCTTTAATTGATTCTCAAGAATGAGAAGCCCTTTTATTACTTTTATTTTATTTTACTTTTGAAGTGGATCATCGTGAAAAGCATTTATTTTTCTTTACTAATATGAGTCCGAACCTTCTGTTTATGTGTTTTAGCATTTTGTTCTCGGCACTACAGATTTCTGTTCAGTGACCTGTTTAAAAGATCATCTGTCCTGCAGCCGCAGCCTTTCAGCTGGATTTTACTGACTGCTTTTATTGGCTTTTTCACCTTGGGTTTCAGTTCACGGCTCCAAGTCGCCTTTAACTTTCAAACAGAGGAGAACAACTGGAGTGTTAAAGTGAAATCAAAGAAGAAAATGTGTGAAAACAACATAAAAAGAACCATAGATGCAGGTTCTCTGTTTTACAATAAAATATGTGTTGAGCATAAATCAAATGCCATCTGTTGACTTTTTTTTTCCTAATTACAAATATTAAGATGTTTTGAATATGTTGTGTGAGAACTATTTCTCATCTCAGGTCCAGCATTGTTCAGCTAACTGTGAGTCTTTAGTAATAATTCTGTCTGAGTGTTTTCAGTGACAGCGATGCCAGATGATTACCTCAGGGTTTCTGAGCCTCTGCCTCAGCACATGTGACAAACCAGTGAATGACAGTCATGTGACAGTCTGTCAAAAAGGCCAAAACTGCTGATTTAGCAGTTGGTCTGAGAGCCGTGTTCAACAGAACACCTGCTGTGATGGAAATGACTGACAGTCATAATGACTGAAAGCTGTGCAGAAGGCCAAAGATCGTGGTGGGTCTTACTGTTCATAACTTTAAATTGATCAGCTATAGTGTAAGAGAAAAATTTGGCTGCGTTTTTCAAATAGGCGTGCAGTAATATTTCCATCTTCCTGAATTTGCTGGTTACTGTGAAGCAGAAAGCTAATGTGGTTTCTTTTAATTTCAGCTAAATCGAATTGGCTTGTTGGATTGACCCACATCTGAGTGCTGCTTCCTGTTCGTTGTAGACTTGCAATAACTCTGGAGCTTATTTTAATTTTTTTTAATGAAAGTAAGACATGTCTTGTGTTGTGGACATGGGAGCTAAGATCTGGGATCGGATTTATAAAACTGGCGTACGCACAATATGAGCCCAGAAACTTACGTACGCCACTTTTCACGCCAAGGTTGTGATTTATAAAATCCAAACTTGACGTGAAAATGTGCGGTGCCTCAGCCAGCTCTGACCCATGTGTACGCTCATTTTGGAGACAGGAAACTGCGACACAGATGGTGAAGTGAGGAATCATAGCCACACTGTGACATGATCACTGTCAGATATTTAATTTCTCCTCATATTCAAACTTAGATTATTGATTTATTTAGCTTTCTTAACAGTAATATTTATGCTTCTGCTGCTGAGCCATGAGGACTTTTGAAATAAAAAACTTAAATCTTAAATAAAAGTTCCCGCATGCAACTCCATTCATCTCCTTCCTCCTCAGARGACTCTGACCCACAGACCCCTCCCCAACAAGAGACATTTCAACAGTACAACAGCAAAAGTCACGCTTTGGATGCACCCACCTCGCCAGTGTGGATGTTATAAAACTTCACGTTTTAAGTCTGTGTTTGTCACGCAGGAAAGGGGGGTGCGTGCATGTGTGTGTGTGCGTGGGGGTGTCTGCCGCACATAACAGAGCAGGCAGGAGGGGGAGAGGATGGGGAGAAGAGTGGTGGACTTATTTCTTATTTTATCTGACATTTACTTTTATTTTTATTGTTTTTAACGTCCTGCAGGCTCTGAGAGAAAATTAATTTGAAGCTGAGCTTTTGATAAAAATCATTCGATTAAGCGTCTGTAAACCTGCAAAATTAGGGAAAATCTGTGTCAATTCTGTTCACGTGAGCAGCTGTCAGCACCTGTCATCCTCCAGACGCACGACGGAGCGCGTCTGAGCCAATCGCTTTTGTTGGCATTGATCATCTGACTGATTTAAATACATCTTAACATTCATGAGGTACTTTGCATTGACTATTTATGGTTGAATGTGGGCATGTAYAGGGTAGAACCTGAGGCGGGACCTCGTGCACAAACTCTGACGTGCGGCTGTCATCTAAAAAGGAAAGATGCGCAGAAACATGCGTACGCACCGTTTTATAAATCAGYTTTTTTTATATTTTATTTTTTTGCATACGCCATTTCTGCCTTTTGGCCGTACGTTCACTTTTAATATGGCTTCCACGCAATATTTTATAAATCTGACCCCTGGTGAGGTGTCCCCCTCATACTTTCTTTAGGCCTTCTTGTCAAACTCTGATGGTGGGAACATCTCATCTCAGTATGCAAAATATTTAACTTGGGTTTTTCAGTCTCACTTAATCTCTTCTTAGAAAAATATACTTTTTTTTGCCACAACAGTAAAATTCTTGAAAGCTGGGTATATGTTGAGATAAAACCTGGATTTATACATCCTCAAATGCACAAAATACCTAGTAAATGCATACTCATAAAGTATATGAGCGATGTTAATCTGGGTAAAAGCCAAGAGAACCTGAAACATGAGGATCACGTTGTACATGCAGTAATGCAGGGAAAAAACACAGATTCAGATTTATTTGATCAGTTTTAAAAGCTCTCACACAGATTATCTAAGAGTGTGAAATCCAAAGGATTCCCACAGCTCAGCCTCTTGTCAGTTTTACCTTCAGGTATTTTCTCTGTTCAAAAGCAGTGTCCTCATTAGTCTTCAAGCAGCACAGCGACAGCAGATAAAAGCTATACATGACCGGCTCTTACCATTACGCTCTAAATTTGGAGTCCACGCTGCACAAACAGTGTACGTGCACACAGTCAGAGGTGTAATACTGTAGCACCAGTCTCCACATGACTCACGACACAGTTTTGTAAAGAGCTTAACAAGGTAGGAGGGGATCAGCGGGGCTGCTCGTGTGTGAGCTGCCTTTCTTTGAAGCAGATGTGAGCGTGACTGTTCGTTTTCTCTCTCTCGCCCCTTTCTTTGTAAGTGCACATTGCTGCGATCATTCGACTCACGAATGAAACCAAACCCTGCGACTATTAATGTAGCCTAATCAGCCCACMGAAAATTAGGCTTATTTGTTGCAAGGGAAATGATTCAGGGACCAACTAGTTTTCTCTTAGCATTATGAGGTATTTCACCCTTTATCTTCGTGCACTTCCCAGCATGCTTTTGTAGTTGTGTAAACTGATGCCTGCTGTTCTGTTGTATGATAAATGCCTGCATTCCTTTCCTCAAGTGATGATTAATTTCATACTTGTTGCAAAGCCCCCAGCTTAAAACAAAATTCCTGCCTGGAAATGTTTGCAGGTAACTAATGCTGATTGAGTTGGGACTTAAACAAATCTCAATCAATTTTCAGTCAGGAATTATTTAACTAAATTTGTTTGTTTTTCTTAAAGGGATCCCTGATTAGCTGTAACATTAGACTTTATTTGATAAACATATATTTTAACTGTAAAATAAAGACTGTAAAAATACTGTAGGATGTTTAGTTTTTATAATTTTTAATCTAAAAGTTTAAAAATATATRACACGGACGGGGCCATTTTATTTACACACACACACACAGCATTTTGGTAAATAATGACGTGGATAGGTCCTCGGTGCGAGGCTGCTAGCGAGCTATATCCACCCTGAAGGTTAATCTTGGACAATATCTGATGATTGACTCTTTTAAATGAAACCAGAGAGCGTTGACAGAGAGGAGAAGGTAGAAATGACTCAGCCTGTAACTGAAAATATAGATGAGGACAACAGAGCTGCTTCATGTAATAAAAACCTCAGCTTAGCCTGTTAGCTTTAGCATTAGCCCCAATGCTATCACCATATACATGTATTAGCTCAGCGCTACACATTCTCCTCTCGTCACTGAGGTCCTCCATCCACATGACAGAGAGGGGAACGCAAAAATGACTCAGCCTGTAACTGAAAATATGGATGGAGGACCTCAGTTTAGCTTGTTTGTCGCGCTAGCACCGAACTAATACATATAAGGCAATATAATGTCCGAGCTAGCGCAGAGGCTAACAGGCTAAGCTGAGGTTCTTCTTCCATGAAGCAGCTCTGTTGTCCTCCATCCATATTTTCAGTTTCTACCTTCTCGTCTTTGTCATCTCTCTCTGGTTTCATTTAAGAGTCAATCGTCAGATATTGTCCAAGATTATCCTTCAGGGTGGATATAGCTCGCTCACACTGAGGACCTATCCACGTCATCATGTACCCAGAATTCTTTGTGTGTAAATAAATTGGCTCCATTCGTGTTAAAATATATTTTTTAAAAATTCACAAAACTAAACAGCCTACAGTATTTTTACAGTCTTTATTTTACAGTTAAAATATATGTTTATTAAATAAAGTCTAATGTTACAGCTAATCAGGATACCTTTAAACGCTTGAGAATGAGGTGACCTATGTGTAAAGTCTAAATGTCTTTGCATTTTTTTGTTGTTTTAGACTATTGTTCGAGGAAACCGACCACCCAAAGATGCGTCCATCAATGGTCTGCTGGAGGAGTTTGACAACATTTCAGTTACGCGCTCCAACTCCCTGCGTAAAGAGAGCCCACCTGGCCTCCAACAGGCTGGAACCAGTTCCAAACCCTTGGGTAGTGGGCATCTCGCCGCTCCYGAGGAGAATGGTTTCAACCACTACTACTCCCGCTACTCGTGTGACCTGGACACCGCCAGCAGGGACTTTTCGCTGGACCCCGGCAAGCCCAGTGTCTCCATAGACGGAGACTGGGCTGTTGGGAGGCATTACCGGTTCACCAAGCAGAACGGCCACTCACATCCKATACGAAGCCACTTTTACCCAGATGCCATGCCTCAAAAATCAGACTATGGGAAGCTTCCACCGGACTACCACGCCTACTTGGAGAGCAAAGGACGCTCGGCTGACGAGGTGGCCTCCACAGTGGGGAGTGGCGTGGGCTCTAGTGGCTACTACCGCGCATCAGTGGGAGGCTCATCCAGCCAGGACTACCGGGACACTTCGGTTGGCACGCCATCTCGTGCCTCTCTTCACAGCGAGCAGATTAATTACCCGGACAGCGAGTGGAGTTACGGCGGCCTGCGGGATGACTACGACAAGAGACCCAAGAGCTCTTATGTGACTCAGACCAGTCCTACCCCAGCGATCAGGCAGAGGTCTAGGTCAGGATCTGGGCTGCAGGAGCAAAACATTCCCTATGCAGCCAGTGGGGCTTTCAAGAACCCTCCACAGGCCCACCCATACAGCTCCTACACCTACCCTCGCCTCTCAGAGAGTCTCGCCAACTCACAGACCATAGCCAAGGTAAGCTTAAGAAAATGCCAAAACCTTTCATTATTGTCTTAACTCCTAATGATATGTATCTATAAAATAATGATGTGGTCCACGTGAAGCTGTAAATTGAAATATACATGTTTCGAGTTGGAAAAATACACTAGAATGATCCTCAGCTCAGACTTGGAAAGTTGGAATTTTCTCACCAGCCTTGACTGGTGGTTGTGGATATAACAGCACAGTCTGTCCAACAGTTTGTGTACCTCCAGCAACAATGATTTAATACGTATAATGCTCAGCAATGCGGTGTTTTACTGAGCTGTGACTTTTGGTGAATAATTAGTAACTCAAAATTGCAGTAAAATTGTGAGAAAATAGGTTAATTTTGATTGATTGACGATGCCTTTATTGTCATTGAACYGAGCACAATGAATTTACATTTAAGAACACCCATTCAAGAAGACAAGAAGGTTTTCCATTGTAGTCTCACTGAATTCTTAGTGTTAGCTTAGTGTTCGCTTACAAAACTGGTGTTCTTGTCTGATTTTGTACCCACCTGGGCAGCTGCCCCGCAAAGAACAGGCAGACCAGTTTTTCAATAAACATTATTATTATTTTACATCAGTGTGTTTTTTTCAGACCAGGGTATTCACTTCAGATGTTTTCTGTCAGAGGAGGGCTCCTGGGCAGACATCGAAATACAACTTTAGCAATTTGAGACAGGTTGGAGTGTTTGAAATTTGAGCAACAGGACTGTGCACCTTTGTTGCTCTTGTGAGAAACTTTGAAAGTTGTACTCCGTTCTCCAGCTGGTTACTCTCACATGATATCGGTAGAGAAAACAGCAACAAACTAAACAAATGGTGACAACCAATATAAAACAGGCTCTCTTTTGGCTAGTTGTTAGCCTAGCCTGGACAAAAACTTGTGCCTTTTTTCTCTATATTTCATCCTCCATGCTTGACTGTTCATATGAAGCAGCATTTAAGAGCAACTTAAATAAAAGCTCAGTTTACCACATCCCACCAACCTGCTCTATTTTAGAACTTCACCTATTTTTCAATTTTAGTCTATTTCACTTTCAGTAGCTTAGCCCGATCCGGAACAATATATTGTTTTTTTTCTAGACATCCTACCTGATAGATGGCGTCAGTTTTAATCTACTCCACCCTGAAAGAAACAGGCACAGGCACATAAAGAATGACTCCTCTGCAGCAGTTACTGTCTCTACAAACAGATCAATGATGCTGATGCTGAGCGATTGGGAAGAGTTGTAGAAATTAATGTAACGAGTGAGAAGTGGGGCATGTCAGAAAAAAGGGGAATAAAATGTGAAGATGATAAGTGTACAAGAGCATATCAGGGCAAAGAAATGGTAAAACAAAAACAGGCTTAACAGGATTTAACAGCTGGATTAATTTTGTTCCTTTTTGCACAAATCCATTGCTACAGATATTATTCTACATGCAAATAAAGAAGCGATTTCTCAAAGCAGCACTTAGATTCCATGAGCTGCTTTGAGTGTTTTTTAAGTAAAATAAAAAATTGTAATCATTTTTTTCTTCATTGCTGGGCCAGATGAAAGTCAGTTGCCAGTCCCTGATATAAATTAAAAACACAGAAATGTTTCATGAGCAAGTGCACTATCTTGCAATCAGAATTAGATAATGATGAAAAAAGTTACCAAATTTCAGGTTCAGGTGCTTAAGATAAAATTATATACAGTACATCTTTTTTAAAGGATTTGAGTTGTTGAATACAGTGTTGCGTGTCGTTTTTTTTTAATACCCATTGCTTTGTATAAAACAGCTGCATCAATGTGGGTTGGAAAATGGTGCAGTCTTTGTCGTGCTCCAGTGCAGCAGTGAGAAAAACACTCAGGAGATTCCTTTTACCCCCCAAGACTCGGCCCTAAACACCATCAAAGCATTCATGCGTTAGATGCTGTGTAATGTAGCCATATGTTCTCACTGTGAGTTACTTATTGTGGGCTTTTTAGCCCAAGATCATTATTGTTACCAGAAGGAACTTTTATTTTCTGCAGTAGAGTTCAATATAGTGACTGTGGCAGGGGGTAAATTATCTCCAGCAGCAGGTGTAAGGTGTTTAAATCATGCACGTCTTTACATTATTCCTCACAGCCATCAGGGCCTCTTTTAAATCCATCATTAGGTAAATGTTGTTTTCACACCTCACCACCTTCCCTTCCTCTCACACACAAGTCCAGTAGCTGAGAGGAAAACTGGGTTTGCTGATGTAGGTCCCAAAGTTCCCAAAGTGCTGCAACATGAAAAAAAAGCATTTAACCTGCTTGCCTCCGTAAAGAGATTCAGAGAACGCACAAGCGGCAGAAATGTGATGCAGGAGAAGGTCATTGTTTTTTCATGCTGAAAGTGGGCTTGAAGAGGTGCATTTGTTTCTGCAAGTGGTGCATGGAGGCCATGTGAAAAATCAAGGGCAGATGCAATGACTTCTTAGTTACAGGTTGGACATTTTAGACAATAATTAAAATAACAAACCATTAATCGTTCCTCTGTAGCTACAATCATTTTTACTGCAACACTCTGATCATTAGCAGAATTATAAAAAAAGAACAGGTTCTGAATGCTTGATTACAGCCAAACTCCTCCATGTTTCTCTCTGGCCTCTAAAGTTTGGAGGCAGAACTGTGACTTTTGTTGTTTCTAGAGTTGGTTTTTCCAGTTCTTGTGACAAAAAAATCGTTTCAAAAGCAAAAAACAAATAACCGTGCTCAGAAAATTCTAAAACCTCTAACATGTAGAGCTGGAAACTGGAGCATTTTTCTGCAATGCAGTAATGAGGTTAAACAAGACGCTATGAAAAGCATGGAGTGAAGTAAAGATGTACTTTAAAGAATAGTACAAATCTTTTAAGGTGGTGTTCTGGGGAAAGGTTATAAATGATTAGTATCTTACCTGTTGTAGATGGCTCTCTGGATGACCTTAGTTTGGAGAAATAAAGTTTAATTTTGACAAGAAAGACAAGCTAACGGCTAGTCCATACCTTTTGTCCTTAAAACTTTCATACCTGTCTTTGCTAACACCATTTTTCAAAAGAGGGTTATTGCCATTGTGAAAACACACACACACACACACACACACACACACACACACACACACACACACACACACACACACAC
>NW_013953437.1:76885-80777 GCF_001266775.1 Austrofundulus limnaeus
GATGATGGATGGATGATGGATAGAAGGATAGATGATGGATGGATGGATGGATGGATGATGGATGATGGATAGAAGGATAGATGATGGATAGATGATGGATGGATGGATGATGGATAGAAGGATAGATGATGGATGGATGGATGATGGATAGAAGGATAGATGATGGATGGATGGATGATGGATAGAAGGATAGATGATGGATGGATGGATGGATGGATGGATGGATGGATGGACGGATGGATGGATGGATGGATGGATGGATGCATGGATGGATGGATGGATGGATGGATGGACGGACGGACGGACGGACGGACGGACGGACGGACGGATGGATGAAGAATGTTTTGCTCAACCATCAGCTATAGGAAGTGTGATTCAGTGAATTTAATTAGGTTTCTGTTGATTTGTTTACATTTGTGTCCTCTCTCTTCAGTCTTACTTTACTCTTAAAATAAAATCAAACTAAGGTTTATGTTTCTTCAGTATAAAATGTTCCACCTTATGTTGAGACCATTTCAAAACAAAATCACCATTTTATTGTTTATCTGAGGTCATAACCTGAATTGAGGTAAATACTTGCCCTTTGGGTCTCTGCGTTTTCACTCTTGCTGTTTTGTAAGTGTTCACATATTCATCATTTGACCCAGCTGAAAGGGGAAGTCAGGCGTCTCTTAAAGAGGAGGTTTGACTGCCCCTTGAGCTTTCTGTTGATGAATGAACAGAGTCACTGAGCAGCATTATGAGGTGCTAACGATAAAAAATGACTTCTATCCTGCGAACGAAATGTTCTCATTGTATCTGTTTAAGGATAACAGACCTGTGGGCAAACTCTGTTGCCATGCATGTTCGTTCTGACATTCAACACATTAATATCCTTCATTGCTCACACCACAGCAAAATTTAACAACATTTAGTGAATCATCGACAACTGGGATTATTTCATCTTTTTGCTTCCTTTATCATGAGTTAAAGGAGCAGGAGCCAAATCTGCTGAATCAGAGCTTTTTAGTTTCTTAGTAAAAATGGCAAACTGTTTTCTACTTTTAGACACACGAAGCTCTGTTTGTGACAGTATTTGAGCCTGATTTTAGCAGTCTGTTTTAAATCAGGTGAAGTTTCACCTCTTGTTCAATCCTTTCTTTTTTTCTTCTTCTTCTTCCAGGGCGACTATGAGCGTCAATCTCGGGATGAAATCCCCCAGGTTGCAGGTGGCGACACCTACCTTCGAGGGCCTCTTAAGCTACCTCAAAGCCATGCCAAACCACCTGGCTACCCCCCAGCGCACCTGCCGTACCCCCCTATCTTTCACCATTACAAGCCCTCGCCCTACCATCATCTGCCCTCCCAGCCGAGCCCACCATACACCCCTCAGGTACAAGATGCTCATGTATATTCACAGAAATCACTTTATCATATAAATATACAAATTTGAATGACCAGTCAAGGCTAAATGCTTTGATGTTTTTCATTTGAATTTTTCCTTAATTTTCCCTTGTGACTGTTTTTATCCAGGGGGCCTACTCACAGCCGTCATCACCTTACATCCCCCCGGGGGCTTACCCTCCGCCTTCATGGGGGTCGAGCTCTGACACTCAGCCTTCCAGAGTCTCCCACGAGCAGTTCAGAGCCGCACTCCAGCTGGTGGTCAACCCAGGTGGGAAATATAGGTTAGACATGTCAAGGCGGCACTGCGGCGCTCTTGGCGTAGCACTAAAGCGGCGATTACGGTTGTGTTTGCCACCAGGGGACCCCCGGGAATACCTGGACAACTTCATTAAGATCGGCGAGGGCTCCACGGGAATCGTGTGCATCGCCAGCGAGAAGCACAGCGGCAAGCAGGTGGCGGTGAAGAAGATGGACCTGAGAAAGCAGCAGAGGAGGGAGCTGCTCTTCAATGAGGTGAGAGGGATCAGCTTAAAGCTTTTAACTCCCCATCGTAGAAAATGATCAACACTTTTGTTGTTTTGTCGTTTTTTGTTTTCGGCTGCTGTAAATTAGCTGTATGATTCTTGTGCAGCTACCGTTTGTCACAGATTGTTGACAGCTTAAACAAGCTGTCTTTGGTTTAAATAGCGTCATTAAACATTATGTGGAATACATACAAATAAGCCTTGCTAGGAAATTAATGAAATAAAAACAAAACCCAAGTTCAATTTGCCTCTGTTTCAGTGACATATAGTCATGGCAGTTAAACTGCTTACCCATTTCTGCGTCTGTAATTGCATTTATTTGCTAAATTTAACAAGTGTTCCCTCTGAAAGCTGTAGGCAAGACATTTATTCTGAGCTGCGTGTGCGGTGGGCCTGCAGTGGAAATATTAGCTACATATCATTTGCCTTTGAACTGACAGGAAGTCAATTTGCAGATATTTTTAAGATGTTTTATGACGGCGGCCTGGTTCTAATTTGAGTGTGTTTTTCGTGGCGCTTCCACGTATGTGAGTACATGTGTGCAGAGAGCACAGCTGTACAGCAGTGGGTGTTCACTCAGGAACCAATCTGCTTCATGTAATCCTATTAATGTCTGCATGTAATCCTTGTGTTTAAGCCTCCATAACATGCACACATCAGACAAGAGGGATTTAAATGAATACAATTAAATTAACAGGTGCATTTGTGAAATTACTAAACTAATAGAAGACTTAATTTGTGACTTTGTTCATAAAAAGTAATACATTTTCCAATTTAAAATGAAAGTTTTGTTTTATATTTAGGTTAAAGATTGAGTTTTATACATTAACTACATGTATAGAAAGATATTTCAGTGTAATTTTCTGCAAAATTCTAATTTCATCGTGACCTTTAGGCCAACACTTGCTTCTCTGTCACGTGCTAAAAGTTTTTCTTGTCTTTTTTATCAGGTGGTGATCATGAGGGATTATCATCATGAAAACGTTGTGGACATGTATAACAGTTACTTGGTGGGAGACGAGCTATGGGTGGTCATGGAGTTCCTGGAGGGAGGGGCGCTCACGGACATCGTGACTCACACAAGGTAAGAAACATTTTCTATACGTATATAAAACATGTTATTTGTAATTCATCGCGGCTTCTTCAGGGTTCTTTTGCACCACGCACTGTTATAAAAAGCAACAACCCTAACCAGCAACATAACTAAGTAATAACTCAAGAAACCAACCCTAACTAGAGGTTGTTATCAAAAAGGAAAGTCTTCAGTCTAATCTTAAAAGTAGACAAGAGTGTCAGCCTCACGGACAGAAACTGGAAGTTAATTCCACAAGAGAGGAGCTTGAGAACTGAAAGCTCTGCCTCCCATTCTACTTTTAGAAACTCGAGGAACCACAAGTAAACCTGCAGTCTGAGAGCCAATATGGCACAATAAGACTTTTAATATAAGATGAAGTTTGGTTGTTAAGAACTTGTATGTTAGAAGTAAGCTAACCACTGGAACGGTTTTAATCAAACTCTCAAAAGTTAATTATTAGATGAATATCTACCATTAAAATGAATGTCACGGCTAAACATTAGCCAACACAAAAATATATCTTACTCTGTTTACTGATTTGGAGTTACAGTTAGTTGTGTTCACTAAAAGTCCTCCCCAGTGCATACTTACAGATTGCTAACTGATCAAACATCTTATTTTAAATCCAAATAACTGGATTTTTAGTGTGGATTTATTTTTTGCCTGATTTGCTGGATTGTAATAAAATGTATTTCTAAGAAATAAAAAAGGAAAAAGTTGTTAATAAAGAGTAAGGCATAAGAAATGAATGCTGATGTTTCTTTCTAAACCTTTTTTTCCCCCTTTTTTCTTTAGGTTGTTTGTGTTCCGATAAGAATAAATTGTTATATAACATCTTTTCAAAAAGTATTGACAGAAGTTGACCTTGTCTTGGACCAAGTTTTGAAATTTATCCCGCCCCCATTGT
>NW_013953437.1:81777-88893 GCF_001266775.1 Austrofundulus limnaeus
TTAACTTTTACCAATGTAATTTTTTGATAAGATACTAAGACTTTTACTCAAGTAATATTCCTAAAGCAGACTTTAACTTTTACCAATGTAATTTTTTGATAAGATACTAAGACTTTTACTCAAGTAATATTCCTAAAGCAGACTTTAACTTTTACCAATGTAATTTTTTGATAAGATACTAAGACTTTTACTCAAGTAATATTCCTAAAGCAGACTTTAACTTTTACCAATGTAATTTTTTGATAAGATACTAAGACTTTTACTCAAGTAATATTCCTAAAGCAGACTTTAACTTTTACCAATGTAATTTTTTGATAAGATACTTGTACTTTTACTCAAGTATTACTTTGTGGTAATTTATACAACACTGGACATTATAAATGAACATACATGTCCTACCTGTGTATGTCACACTTTAATTATAAACTTCAATCATYAGAAATTACACCAAACAGATTAATCAGACAGACACATTTCACGCTCCTGACTGCAGCAGATTTTTTTGTTGTTATTTTGGTCACACATGTTTGCTTTTCCAATCAGGAGAACTAAATAAGCTGAACGAGAACAAAAACAACACTAAGTTAAAGTGAACAAGATGGAGTCAAGTACGTGAAAACAATTCACTGCCTTCCCATTACTCCACAATCTCCCTTATCCCCTCTCTTATACTCTCTGGTCCACACACACACACACACACACACACACACACACACACACACACACACACATGCTTCAGCAGAGGCCACACCTCCAGCAAGAATTGCTTCTCTATAGCAGCGAGTCCAGACCCTCGTACGAAGCAAAGTGAAGGACAAGGGTCTGGTTTTTACCAGGCTATTATATAACCCATTTAAAACCATAATGAATTAGGCTAAAAACTCTTGGAAACCATAAATCCACTTGTGGACATTACTTGTGCAAAAATTCATGCTGCTAAAGTTAACTGGAGCAAAGTTACAGAGGTTTAAATAAAGAAATAATTTTGTGTTTTGTCATTCTGCACAGGACGGGCCAGGTAGGTACCATTAGTAAATGTTAAGTTTCTAAATGCAAAAGTAATTTTTTATACCTGACTTAAAAGACTTGTTACTGAATGTTTGTTCTTTTGAAAAATTATCCAAACATTTATTTTGTCACCGTATATATTGTATGAAATAATGATAAATTATATTTAGAATTATATTCAGTTGGACCATATTCACTTAAAATCAAGTAAAAAAAATTCAACACACTTTACAACCTATTTACACTCACCGGCCACTTTATTAGGTACACCACGCTAGTAACGGTTTTGTGGTCATAAAGGAATGGACATGGTCAGCAACAATACTCAGGTAGGCTGTGGCGTTGCAACGATGCTCAATTGGTACCAAGGGGCCCAAAGAGTGTCAAGAAAAGATTCCCCACACCATGACACCACCACCACCAGCCTGAACCGTTGATACAAGGCAGGATGGATCCATGCTTTCATGTTGTTGACGCCAAATTCTGACCCTACCATCCGAATGTCGCAGTAGAAATCGAGACTCATCAGACCAGGCAACGTTTTTCCAATCTTCTCTTGTCCAATTTCYATGAGCTTGTGCAAATTGTAGCCTCAGTTTCCTGTTTCTTAGCTGAAAGGAGTGGCACCCGGTGTGGTCTTCTGCTGCTGAAGCCCATCTGCCTCAAAGTTCGACGTACTGTGTGTTCAGAGATGCTCTTCTGCCTACCTTGGTTGTAACGGGTGGTTACTTGAGTCACTGTTGCCTTTCTATCAGCTCGAACCAGTCTGCCCATTCTCCTCTGACCTCTGGCATCAACAAGGCATTTCCGCCCACAGGACTGCCGCTCACTGGATGTTTTTTCTTTTTCGGACCATTCTCTGTAAACCCTAGAGATGGTTGTGCGTGAAAATCCCAGTAGATCAGCAGTTTCTGAAATACTCAGACCAGCCCTTCTGGCACCAACAACCATGCCACGTTCAAAGGCACTCAAATCACCTTTCTTCCCCATACTGATGCTCGGTTTGAACTGCAGGAGATTGTCTTGACCATGTCTACATGCCTAAATGCACTGAGTTGCCYCCATGTGATTGGCTGATTAGAAATTAAGTGTTAACGAGCAGTTGGACAGGTGTACCTAATAAAGTGGCCGGTGAGTGTAGGTATCTGCTTTGACTTACTTTGACATTTACAAATCTGTAAATGTCAAACCTTTTACATTTACAGATTTGTTTGTTGGATGTAAATATAGTTTCAATGAGCCTTTAGCCAAGATTCTTAGCTTTCTGTTGATATCAAACATGTCAAGGTTCAACTTAAAAATCTTAAGTTATCAGAGGTTAAAAGATATAGAAAATGGGAAATTCTGTTTTTGAATATGGTAGTTTTTTCCCCTTTTTCATTATTGTTTATTTTTTTCAGAAGGGACAGCACACATTACAGAATATGCCAAAATTAGCCATGAAGGCTTGTTTTACATGTAGTCCCTCAGGGTACCATAAACATAAATACATTACAAGTTAATTGGATTCTTCCATAAAGAAATTACTAAAAACATATCCAGTAACATGTTTAAAAATAATAAAAAGCCATATTTCAGTCAGGATAAAAGGGTGGCAGAAAGTTTGTCAGATTTTGTCAAAGTGTGTTGTTTTTTATGTTTTTTTATCTTTTGGTTGTTTAAATAAATAAGTAAAGTTAGTGGTACTCAAATGGAGAAAAACAATGAACTCAAAAAGTCTAAAGAACTGCCTGGAGAACAGTTTCACAGTTCTGTGCCTTATTCATTGTATGTGTTGTGTTTGTGTCCGCAGGATGAACGAGGAGCAGATAGCCACAGTGTGTCTGTCGGTGCTCAGAGCTCTGTCCTACCTGCACACACAGGGCGTCATCCACCGAGACATAAAGAGCGACTCCATCCTCCTGACCAGCGACGGGAGGGTAAGATGATGAGTGTTTTTTTGGGTGGATCTGCCTCTCTCACATGCCTTGGCGTTAAACAGTTTACTTAAACGTACTCCAGACATCGATCTCCTACCCACTCGCTCTCTCGCTCCACGACCTTCTTCCTGGGTGTCGTTTTTCACTTGTCAACAGCCAGTGCCAGAAACTCTTTTAATTCATCAATTACCTCTCGCACCCCGGTAATTAAATCCCGCATAATGCCTCCTAACGAGTTGATAAGACGTGATTAATTGAAGCACGATAAGACGTTAACAAGGCAGATTAGTGACTTGTGCGGGAGCTCTTCATCACAGAGGGTCAGCACTTTTTCCTGCATGTCCATGCATCTAAAATCACACCTGTGCATGTCTGTGTGTTCGCAGATCAAGTTGTCAGACTTTGGCTTTTGTGCCCAAGTTTCCAAAGAGGTGCCCAAGAGGAAGTCGCTGGTGGGCACGCCCTACTGGATGGCTCCGGAGGTCATCTCAAGAATACCTTATGGGACTGAGGTGAGAACTCCTGGCACAGATGTTTCCATGTAGACGGCAAGAAATGTTTTAGACATACTCAGTCTGAAGGTGGTTTCTGTGTCCAGGTGGACATCTGGTCTTTAGGGATAATGGTGATTGAAATGGTTGATGGAGAGCCCCCTTACTTCAATGAGCCCCCACTGCAGGCCATGAGGAGGATACGAGACAACCTGCCCCCCCGGCTAAAGGAATCACACAAGGTAAGAAAAAAATTTAAAAATCTAGTTTATCTAAAAAAACCTAAGTGGTGGKTAGACAAAATTCCAAATTAGGGATTGAACAATACATTCTTAAATGGCTAATTTCCCAAATAAACAAACAAAAAGTACACGTCACCATTGTTCATCAGCAACAAAGACCAGACAACCTTCAATAAGGCATTTTTGCATTTTAAGGCCCGCCCCCACTCCAGTCAGCCCGGCCTTACTACACTCATATTTGCATTGAGGAGAGAGCTACCTTGATGTGAATCTTACTTCGTTTTATTTGAGACAACAAAAATAATATACACCAAACTCAAAGAAAAAGTACTGAAGGCTGTACCGGACCATCCAGCAGTATGACACTAGGACCACAGAAAACACTAAGCTAATGGTTGCTAACGTTAGCTTGTTGTTGTTTGGTAGCTTGCTGTTGTTTAGTTAAAACTTGTGTGAAATAAAACATTTCAGTTGCTACAAACGATTCACGTAAAGTTGCTCTCATCTGTTTGACGTAACACAGCCACCCAACCCCGGTCAAAGACGAAATTATTGAGCGACAGTAACTGACGTCAAATCGGGTCAAAACAGACCAGCCTGGATAAAACCATGGGTCTCAGGGTTCCAGAGATTGTGTTGGAACTGGTCTGTATGGGATAATGCAAACACACTTGAACCTGGGTTTGAAGCCAGGCTGGTCCAGCCGATTCGGATGTTATCAGTCCATTAAATGTACGTTATTAGCTGTTATCAGTCCCATAGAATGGCTTCAGACTGTCCCAACAGTGCCCCCTAGTGGGTTACCAGTGTCAAATACATTGGAATGCAACAATCTGCTACCGCCGGAGTCCGGTCTACTTTATCGTAGCCCATGTCATTTTCTCTAAAATTAACCTTAGTGGTTTTATGCCTCATATTAACCAGCTGACAGTCTGAAGCCATTCTATGGGACTGATAATGGCTAATAACATCCATTTAATGGATGATAACATCCGAAGCGGGTGGCTGGTCTGGGTTGGCTCGGGCCAGGCTTTGCGGTGCAAAAAAGGCCTAGAGAGGAGGTACAGCAAACACCAGCAAAACAAAGGAGCTCATTGTGGATTTTGTGGCTCATGGAAAATGCAAACAATCATGCATGACACTGCGGACATTAACAGTACGGCTGTTGAATGTGTCTCCAGCTTCAAGTTCTTGGGGATCCACATCAGGCCTGTCCTGGAAAATCAGCTGTCCTGGTGAACTGTCATCACTGATTGAGTTTATTCTGACCAGTAATGCAACCGTAGGGTCTGCACGTCCACTCTTTACAGATATGTTGCATCGAGTTTGCAGTGTTCTCAAGGATTCCTCCCACCCTGCCCCTAAACTATTTGCTCGCTTGACCCCCGGTTGGCATTTCATCAGGCCTACAGACCAAAACCAGCTGGCCTCCACATGTCCCATCAGAATTATCGTAATTGGCTCTCGTTGGAGTTGCTTGACGTGTATCGCAGTGGAAGGGATTTCCCAAGAGTTTGAAACGGTGTGTCTCGGGCTATGAAAGGCGTGTGTGACCACCCGCTTCGGATGTTGTCATCCATTAAATGGATGTTATTAGCCGTTATCAGTCCCATAGAATGGCTTCAGACTGTCAGCTGGTTAGTATGAGGCATAAAACCACTAAGGTTAGTTTTAGAGAAAATGACATGGGCTACGATAAAGTAGACCGGACTCCGGCGGTAGCAGATTGTTGAATTCCAATGTATATGGCACTGGTAACCCACTAGAGCGCACTGTCGGGACAGTCTGAAGCCATTCTATGGGACTGATAACCGCTAATAACCCATTTAATGGACTGGTAACATCCGAACCAGCTGTGTGCAAGTCGACAATGAACATTGAACAATATATCATATGTAACATAGTATTACAATAATACATATTCTGCCCTTGCTATCTATTGTACTACTGGTTAACTGACAAATAGCATTTAGTTGTTTTTTGTACTTGTGGAATTGGTGCCAGAAAAAAAATAGTAGTATGGAAAGAAAATGAGTAGAACCTCAATCCAAACACAACAAACTCTTACATCTTTTTAACAAACACTTTGAATATAATGCATTTTATCTTCAATCTTTCTTTATATTCAGTCTACTCATGATATCCCACATGCATTTCATTGCTAAAAACTATTAGGACTTTGTGTTGTCTTATGTTGAGCAAAGAAGACTGATGACTTTTGATTTATTTTTGTAAGTTATCTTTCAGCACTAACTGAATCCAATAAAAATTCACACATTTATCTGATGAGTCTTTTTAATAAAACCGCCATATTTTCAGGTTATGAGTGAGTCTTAATGACTTCGATGATAAAGGTATAAAAGCTAAAATTCCACTTCTGCGTGTCCCGCAGGTTTCCACTGTCCTGCGCTCCTTCCTGGACATGATGCTCGTGAGGGAGCCGTCACAGAGAGCCACTGCCCAGGAGCTCCTCCAGCACCCGTTCCTCAAGATGTCCGGACCTCCTTCGTGTATCGTCCCCCTCATGAGACACTACCGCCACCGCTGACCCCCTTCCTCCCCCATGTGGCTCAAACCTGCTCCTTTTGACACTGAAGACACTCATAGACACTCCCTTTTCAGGGTGGCACTGCCCTCACCCTGCCAAGACAACCCCACCGCTCAGTGGCARGCCACTAACACCTATAACCGTGACGTAGATTAGCTAGTGGCGTATGTTTAAAGTGCACACACAGAGACCAGAAGAACATTACTGTCGACAGTTTTAACTTTTGATCTGAAGGAAAAAGAGCGTTGGAGGAACTCGGGCTGGTTCGCACCGCTGCAGTCTTCTTTCTTCCCAGACTGAGAGTCTTCAGCTTCACGTAAGACTCGTCGAAGCCAATCAGCCTTCCAAGAAGGGTGCGCTGAGTTGCGGACGGACCTCAGCGACCCCTCTGCCCCACCCCCTCCCTGAGCAGAACAGCAGAGATTCGAGCAATCAGCCTTCGAGGAGCGAGGTACCCGACTCCCACCGGACAGAGACGATCCCTCTCTCTCTTTGCACCTCTCGTCTCACACACTGAAAAAATAAAAAAATGTTATTTTAGGAAAAAGAAAAAAAAAACTTGTAAGATTTTTCTGTACAGTTTTGATAACTTGCAGTATTTTATCGTGTCGTAACCATTGTGATATGAGCAGTATTAAATAGAGTTTCTGCAGAGATCTTTCCTACTGTTTATAATCCAGTTTTTGCTTAAAGATATAAGAAGATATTCCCAATAAATTTACCTAAACTTCACTGTTACTAAGAATGAAAAAAAGAGAGAAAAAAAGCACTGAATATATTTATGAGCTCACATTTGTAGACAGAACTTCCATTAAATGTTGGGGGGGGAAGGTAATGTCAGAATTTTGTATGACATTTTTAAGTATTTATTTATTTATTGGAATTTGGAAGTATATTTTTATTTGTAG
>NW_013953438.1:0-766 GCF_001266775.1 Austrofundulus limnaeus
CTATCAGGAGTCGAACATTCAGAGACCGGACTGTCAGGAACCGGACTATCAGGAGTCGAACATTCAGAGACCGGACTGTCAGGAACCGGACTATCAGGAGTCGAACATTCAGAGACCGGACTGTCAGGAACCGGACTATCAGGAATCAAACATTCAGAGACCGGACTATCAGGAGTCGAACATTCAGAGACCGGACTGTCAGGAACCGGACTATCAGGAGTCGAACATTCAGAGACCCGACTGTCAGGAGCCGGACTATAAAGACTCGAACATTCAGAGACCCGACTGCCAGGAACCGGACTATCAGAAATTGACCATTCAGAGACCGGACTGTCAGGAACCGGACTATCAGAAATCGACCATTCAGAGACCAGACTGTCAGGAACCGGACTATCAGGAGTCGAACATTCAGAGACCGGACTGTCAGGAAGCGGACTTGCAGACTCTTCAATAAACTCACTGCTGTAGGTTTCTGTGTCTGTAAGCTGTAGTTCTACAAAAATTTCTGTTCCAACAGGAACTGATGGACTCAGAAAAACTGATGGACTCTCAGGAACTGGACTCACAGACACTTCATTAGATTCACGGGTTTGGTTTACTACATTTGAAGGCTGCGATGGTTCAGATGAACCAGGAGCTGATTCAAGTCCATCAGAATCTGTTTCTGGACTATCTGGAATCGAACATTCAGAGACCGGACTGTCAGGAACTGGACTATAAGGAGTCGAACATTCAGAGACCGGACTGTCAGGAACTGGACTATCAG
>NW_013953438.1:2030-3459 GCF_001266775.1 Austrofundulus limnaeus
AAAATACATAACTGTAATATAAATAAATAAAAGGTCGTCAATAAGAAGATCATGCATAAGTATTATATATATAAATTCATAAAATTAATTAAAAATAAGTAAATAAATATACGGTCTCCTGAAAGTATTCTGAATTTGTTGATGGCATGAGTATGTCACTGGGCTTTAGGGGGATTGAGATGTTTGAGAAATTTATTTCAGACTTCATTAAAGGCTGATATATTGTTTTGTTGAGGAATTCTTCTTTTCATAACAATATATTGAGAGATGGAGTTAAGTAAATGAGTGATATGAACAGATTTTTTTTTATTTCCAGTTCTGTAATATGACTTTCTTGTGATCGTTAAAGAGATGAGTATTGGGTTTTATGGAGGGTTGTTTCAGCTTTATCTCCCAGCAAGCAAAGTAATGGGGAAGGCGGGATTGTGTAATTGAAAATAGTGTGGGTAGTGTTTGGGTGATTTTAATCCAAAAAGATCGAACAGGTTCATAGGTCATGTAAATAATCATCTGTGTTCCCCAGTGTGCATTGTGATAGAAAATAGTACAAAAAGTTAGGAGCTACTCAGCCGCCATGTGATATTTTATTTTGTAATGTTTTAAGTGATATTCTAGGTTTTCTAACTTTGCCAATAAAACTGTGTTATGAGTGTATCCAAAGTTTGAAAGCAATTTTTTGGAAGGAGTTTATTATTGAAAACAAATAATTAACCTGCATGGGTAGAATTTTCACTTTGACTGTGGCGATTCATCCAGTGAGTGTGAGCGGAGGTTTAATCCAGCTTTTAGGTCATCTTCAATGTATCTGATTAATGGGATGTAATTTAAATTAAACAACTCTGGCAGAAATGTTAATGCCTATATTGTCGGTGTGAATTGTAGGTAGGAAACCATGGGGTACACAATCCCAAACATCCTCTGACAGTGATAATATGGTTTACTGTATAATGGGAAATTAATGAGAATTTGGTAACGATTTAAATGTTTCTTTAAGTGATTCAACAGGTTTCTGTAAGTGTAATAATAAATCATCTGCATATAAACTTATTTTATGTTCTGAGTTGATATCCTGAATGCCTTTATTTTTTTTATTCTGACTCATAGCTGCTGCAAGCGGGTCGATAAAAAGAGCAAACAGGGATGGAGAGAGTGTTGTCTGGTTCCCTGTTGAAGTGTAAGAAAGTAAATTTTTTGACCAAAGGTATATTTTTGTTTGGTTCCTACATAATTACAGCTAGAATCATAAAAACTGATGTAAGTTAAAAAGGTATCTTCTCAGGCAAAATATGATACATTTTTCCTCAGCTAATTTCAAAGCACAACGTTAAAACAGTTAAACAGTGGCTGACAGGTGTGGGGTGGGTTGTAACACAATAATACAACCCATCAGATCTGTGGAGACAAACATGGGATTTCCCTTAAACACTGA
>NW_013953438.1:3890-5871 GCF_001266775.1 Austrofundulus limnaeus
GCAAGATCTTGTGGGACATGACTTTTATGAGATTAAGCTGGTATTAGTCTCATGGAGCAGGTTCTTACACAGGTGTGGGGTGGGTTGTAACACTATAATACAACCCATCAGATCTGTGGAGACAAACATGGGATTTCCCTTAAACACTGATGAGATTCTGCCAATCGCTACAGACTCAGGAAACAGGGATCCAGTGATCTTACCAGTGTTTGTTACAGAACTAGCAAAGTTTTCTGAGGCACAACAAAAGATCTTATGACTATTTGAGTCTAGCAGCAGATTGACAAATTAGCCAGGGGAGAGAACTAAAATGGGTGTTTATTATTTGAAAAAGTGACAAACATTGTTCTGGGTTGTTATATTCCTCATATAAAATTGTTGTGAAATGAAATCTACAACATGGTCTCTATTTTTGCTTATTTTGGCGTATTGTTACTACTCACCCCAGAATGTGTTACAACCTACCCCACAGAGCATGTGTGTTTTTGACATTAAGTCACAATTTACTCGCCATCTGCCTCGGCCGTCTTTCATTTCAACTTTTCTCCCCCTCCTTTTGATTCTGTCTGAGGCCGTTTTACTTTCAGCGAGTGTCCCTTGTCGGTTGTCAGTGCCAACGTTAACTGCTCCCTTTCATGACTTTTTATTCCTGATTCTGGCCTCGCTGCTTTCATTCCYGCTCGCCATGACTCAGCGGTGTCACTGTATGCTGATGGTTGTGAAAAGAACCTCCACAAAAAATTCTTTCTTTTCTTTTTCTTTTCTCTTTTTTTGACATGCAGGTTTTGCATTACAAGGATAACAGCTTTCCTTCAGCTCCTCCAAGATTTCAAAATTTGAAGTTAGAAATTTTAAGTGACAGTTTTTTTCTTCACATGTGGAGATGATGCCTCAAAGTAGGTTTCTGGCTATTTCTGAAACAATCTGATTATAAAGTGGAGAAAAAATACTTATTATATTTTTCTGAGTGGTTTTGACCTCTCCAAATCCAAAAAAGTCAACAATACAAAAGAAAAACTATTTCATAACCATCATTCTGTGTACAGACAGAAAAACATTCTGTAATACAGATCTCCTTCAAAGTCTTTTTATTACAAAAAATACAACAAAAATGATCTATATTTTTTCAACATTTAGAAGAAATAGTTTTCTTATGCACCATAACACATTTATAGACTTCTATAAATCCAACAAAGATATGTTATATATCATGGTTTCTGAACAACTAAGTTCAGATTTCTTAAAATATTAACTTAAACAAATGAAAATATTTTTCCTCCTTCATATCACGACTCTTTCAGATACATATGGAAGTGGTTTTAAGTCCTTTTGTATGTAAACTAAAATATATTGTTCCATCTCTGCTGTTTATATGTTGTTTAATCTGTCATTAAGGGTGCCCAAGCATAAACACTGAAGCACAAATCTTTGAAATAAAACATGCAAATTACACATCAAAACATCTGTCTTAATATGAAAYAGTGTGTTTTGACCTTTGGTAGCTGTACTTTGCACATTATAGACACAATTTGCAAGAAGCGGCACAAAAAAGTGTCCCAATGGCAACATATAGGATTTTGTCAAAAATAAATAAGACAACTCAGCCGACTTTGGAGCGCTGAAGCTCAAATTTCTTTCAGTCACAGTTTAAATGAGAAAGTTGGACCTGCATGTCTGAACTGGAACTTTGATATTTTTTATGGTTTTTATACAATCACAGTGTGATTTTTACAGGGTATGAAACAATCTCCCAACAACTGATGATATTTTAACTTTTTTAAAGGGCCGATATTATGTGTTTCTCAGGCATATATTTAAATACTATACCATAATAAAGTATCTATGTCAACTTTAGCTGTTATTAAAGTGCCATTTTTATGTTCAAATAGAATCTTCTCATCACTTCCTCTTCTAAACACCTTGAAATTGGCCTCTGTCTCTTTAAGAACTTCCTTCGCTTCTGTCACGCCCATTTCGGTGC
>NW_013953438.1:6311-10747 GCF_001266775.1 Austrofundulus limnaeus
CAAATGCTTCTTACTATCATTTTTTGTTAAATATCAAAATTCTCCATCTTCTTATCTGTAATMAGGTTGATGAAGTAACAGGTCCAAGAGAGAAACCCAGACATCCACCCATCCAGTGACACTTTCCAGCTCGTTCTGGCGGACCAGAGAAGTTCCCAGGCCTGAAAGGATACATAATCCCTGCAGTGAGTTCTGGGTCTTCTTCGAGGTTACCAGTGCCTGGRACACCTCTAAAGGCATCCAGGAGGCATCCTAWTCAGATGAATCACCTCAACTGRCTCCTTTTGATGCAGAGGAGCAGTGACTCTATTCCAAACTCCSCCCGGATGATGGAGCTTCTTTTATCTCTAAGGCCAAACCTGCYCACCCTACAAAGGAAGCTCWTTTTGGTCACTTGTATCTAGGATTTTGTTCTTTTGGTCATGATCYACACCTCATGACCATAGGTGAGGGTTGGAACATAGACAGACCAGTAAATCGAGAGTTTTGCCTTTCGACTCAGCTTTTTCTTCACTATAACCAACTGAAGCAACGCCCTCATTAGGATGAGGCCCCAATCCATTGATCCATCTCCTGCTCCATCCTACCATCACTCATGAACAAGACACCCAGATACTTAAACTCCTCTGCTGTAGGCAGAGACTCCCCTCCATTCAGAGGGGACATTCCCCCTAAATTAATAAATTAACCATTAAATTGTAGCGATTTTTGCCCTTTTTTCACTGTTTGTGCTGTAGAACTTGTGGTTTTCTGTCTGTAGAACTATAGTTGACCTGATATTCATGTTTGTTCATCAAAATAAACAAATAAAATGYATACAATTATAAAAATAYGTCTCACTYCCTGCCAGTACTTTGGGACTGAAGCAATTCTGCAACATAAAAAYGTTGTACATTGTAAAAACCGAAAMGTTTAGCTTACCATCACGCAGAACWAGACAAATGCCCAAAGAGAAGAATATTTACATCCAATATAAATAAAAACCCTTCATGCTTTTTATTTTTGCAAAACGGCTTCAAGCAATTTCATCATAGCGATCCACGAGACATGCAGACAGTATGTCTCTGAAGGAGACTAACACTGAGATGGACAAAAAGTCCAGATGACATACAAACATCTAAATGACATCGCCCTGATCAGTGAGTCTTCAGCTCTTTGTGTGTTTAGGTTTTGGTGGTGTTTTGTCTGTGAGGCATGAGAAGTTTATGTGCACGCAGTCTGAACTTCTGATCCCTCACGCTGTAAATAATGACATTCCAGCAACTGTTCGTAGCCAAAATCCAGAAGGCAAAGAAGGAGAAGTTGCACCATTCGTTCCCCAAAACATTCCCAACCACAAAGACGGCGATGGGGGTGAACGACGCCGTGAAGGCCACGGTTAGGGTCCCAATGGTCTTGGCTGCTTTAATGTCCGAGAAAGTTGGATTACTTGTGGTATGGATTTCAGTTTCTGCCAGTGTTTTTCTGTGTTTTGAGTGCTGCCTGATGCTGGACAGAGAAATGATGTTAATGACAACAGTGCCCCCGAGCAGCGTAAAGTCAAATGCAGGGAAAAGGAGGAGAATGTTCCAGGCCTGGCTGGGGAACTCTCCAATGGTCCCCAAGGCATAGTTACACATCCTGCTGCAGGAGTTATACTCGAGAGCGATCTCACTGCTGAAAACCAGCGGACACACGGCCAAGAGGAAGCTGCCCACCCAGGAGAGGAAAATGAGGATTGTCGTCCTTTTACGAGTAATAACCGAGTCCTTGTGCAGCGGCCTGAGCACCGCAATGCTCCGCTCAATCGTCAACAGGAAGATGGTGGTGATGGAGACCAAGGTGCACCCGGCGAAAATCGGACCGATGATGTTGCACGGGTGAAACCTCACCGACTGTGAGTTGTACGAAGTCCACTCGGGTGCTGATTCCGCCACCATGAGGTAGACCTCGACGTAGATGGACAGCGGCACCACAAATATCCCCACAGCCAGATCGGCAACAGCCAGGGATGCCTTCAGGTAGCCCTGCGGTGTGTGGAAGTGTTTGTTGCCCACCATCACAGCCAGAGTCACCAGATTCCCAATTAAGGTGGCGAACGTCAGCAACACCATGAAGAGCACCATCAGGATTTTATTGACCAGAGTGCAGCAGCACACTGTGCACTGCGCCGGTTCAGTTCTGTCCAACATACTCAGCGTGCTGGTCTCAATCATTGGGAAAAAGGTTTCTGAACGTTCACATCATGACCTGAAATWAAGAGAAACAGAAAGCAAATCAAATAAAACCCRAAGTTTTGACAATGAATATCAATATCAATGTTAATGTCAGCCTATTGTTACCAATGTCATAACATTAACTTGGCGTTTTTGCAGATGGGACTTCAATGGTTCAAATTTTACCTTTCATATCCCACAAAACTGCATTACTGTCATTTAAAAATAGAAAAATAAATTARTGAGTACTTCTTTCCATCTGACTTGAACCCCTAGTTGACTTAAAYGTGTCAAAAATGCAACAAGCTGTGTCTTATACAGCTTAGTTTATTACATGTGTGATGCGAGTCAAAAAGCTTAAGAGTTTGTAGTCTTACATAGTTCAACCTGTTCCAGGAATATTAGTCATATACAGTTTTATTCATGTTTGGACAAAACAAAGTGTTTTCACTATTTATGTGCAAGCCTACATCCCACTCATCACCCTGCACCTTCAAGTATATCTTCACTTGAGTTTCTTACTCACTCTGACATGTTATTTTCAGATTCAGATATGTGGACAATGCAGCATTGATTGTATCTTTTCTTTCCTCCATCTGCAGCCTTTGCGTTTTTTTAAGTTCTCCTGCTGTCTCCGTAATTCATCACTCATTCCCACGCCAGGACCACCTGTCCACATCACCTCACGTCCCCCTTCATCAGCCGCCTCTCAAATCAAACCCTTCTGTCGTTAAAACTTTCTCCTTCATTATCAGAGACACCAAGTGGCGCGATGGTGAGAGAGAAGCTTTATCTCAAGATTCATCTCCGCCTCTCTAAATACACTTTAAATTTTGCAYYGAACAACAATAAAACAAATGAAAATCAACAACAAACAAAAACAATAACATGAAAAAAAAACGTCTGCAAAACCGACAATGAAAGATTCGCCAACACAAGGAGCTATAGTTTTCAAAAAATAATTCAGAATAAAACTAAATTTTTAATATAAAATATTTAAAATATGTACAAAAATGCAAATGTGTTTTTTAGTTAATATTATTTGTTACACTTAAATGTTGAATTCTTAGAAAACGAATCATGTTGCGACAGAGCAGAATGACACTGAGTTGAAGGGATGATGCTGATGCTGCTGCAAACAAAATTGCTTTGACATCAGGTGGCACGCGAGATCCGCTTTGCGCGCGCACGTGATGAGAGGGGCTCGGGCAGCCCGGTGGTGATGGATGGATGGATGGATGGATGGATGGATGGATGGATGGATGGATGGATGGATGAATGGATGGAATTTGAGCTCGAGGCAGGATGACGCAATAATCTGGTAAACAGCTGTAGTAGTAAACAAAACCCAACATTCTTTAATCCTGCAGGATCTGAACTTCATACGTTTTTTTTTCTTTTTGTTTTAATTAGTCCACATAATTTAGCTTTTAAAAGTCACAACTAAAAAGATTTGTAACAAGTTTTACGTGAAGAGGAATACTTSTAGATTTTGTGTTTAAACTCATCCACCAAAGTCCTTATATGGTCACTGTTTCCATTGCGCGCGCACAGACCGCAAGTTTAATAATTAATCAAATACCGTAAGTGAAGCAGAGACTAATAAATAATCAAATAAAAATACAAACTTTAGATCCTGACGGCACACGSTGCAGCGTTCAAAAATATCCCAAAGACCCGGGCTACTCTTGTCATTTCTTATCCTGCCTGACTTTCAGCTGTCACATCCTCCAGCTTTGTGTCTGCACTGCAAATCCAGCGCGCAGTCATGCGGAAAGCCCCTCAAACCCACCCATTAACTAAGGGAAATCCCTTATAATAAGAAGCTGCAGCAGCGCGCACGGATAGGTCCGACTTTTTGTGTCATTCTCCAGGAAATATTCACTTCATGGCACTTCTGCCTTTTTAAGTCTCTACTCACTTTCAGTTTTAAAATTCTTCTCGGGATGCCAGAAGAACGTGCAGAGCGTCAGGGTTGAAAATCCATAGCGCTGTCTTTATAAAAGAGGTCCACAAAACAGGAGTGAAGACGTGCAGGATCCAGAGTCAGGGCTGCTGCAGATGTGGAAAGAAGAGCTGCGCTCTGATCCTCTGCGCTCCGGAGTGAGCGCTGAACTCTCCTCAAATGCTTTTCAGCCATTGGCTGAGAGCTGAGGATGCTGCTGATGACAGAGGAGCCCACCGCCCCCAGAATGACGCCTGCTGCACACCAGGATAGGGGTGTCTGCAACAGAAGGGGGG
>NW_013953438.1:11412-17647 GCF_001266775.1 Austrofundulus limnaeus
ATAGATTTCTCAAACATGCATGAATGAGACAAAGCAACATCCCGTGTATGTTTTTGATGAGATTATGACATCATAACATGATTTAAAGCTCAAAACAGCTGGTTTTACATATTTTAAAGGGTTACACTGTAAAATCTTCAGTCCGTCTGAAGCTTCATACACTTTATTTGATATAAACCTTTTAACAATGTGATTTAAAAAAGTCAAAATGTGTTTCTATTGTTAGTAGACCTCAGTGCAGACCCAGAATTTGCTGATTCAGTATCCTGTCTGTCCTAGAGCTTGTTGGGATCCACCATGAGGAGTGGGATGTCTGGGTTTCCCTTTTGGACCTGTTGCCTCCTCGACCTGACCCCAGATGTGCAGCAGAAGTTGAAGAGATGAATATTTATAATCTTTTCAAACTTCTCAGCAGCTTCCACCTTTGGTTTCTTTACCACATGTACAGTGGTGCACTCAAGGATAAATAGGACATATGCAAAATCCACTTTTTCAGCTGCATTTTGTTTACTCTGAGTGTCTTAGAAGTGCAGAGAATTTAGTCTCTCCCGGTGCCGCATAGACATCTTCATATTCTGTCTGTGGCATATTTTTCAGTTTTCTCTATTTTCTTTGACATTTCCTTCACAATTACATCACAGTTTTTGCGACAGACCTGCAAAAAGGGGTGAAAGAGGGGCTTGTGGCGTGACAATAAGGAGACATTCAGACAAAAGCATTGCAGTTACACTTTTTATAGGCYCCAAATGAATGATTTAAATGTGAAAAAGAACTTAAATCATCTTTAAAGTCAGTTTGAAACATGACTTTAATGCAACAAATCTGATCATGCTGTGTTTTAGCAAACCTTATGTGCAAGAAGCCCTGTTTAAATGAGCTGTATGACACGTTTATCCGTGTCTTGTAAGATGATGCAGAAAGCTCGCCGTTCTCTGTCCTTTCTCATCAGATTCAGCTCTTAATGCATTTGCTTCAGCTGCATATTCAGTCGTTTCACAGTCCCGGCCTCAGTCCTCCTTTCTCTGCTTGTCTTTAATCTCTGAAGTCCTTTTCTCCTGTCTCTCTTATGCTTCAAAGCAACCTTTAATCTTTTTATTTCTAAAACCTTTTCACTTAGCTGTCTGACCAGCAGTAAACACCACCTGAGTGGTGCGGTGGTGTCAGATATCTGTAGGTTTGGCTTTGGCCCCGTGCTGCACACGACTGCATGTAATCCAACATTTGTCCCTGAGTGTGGGGAGGGTAATCCTTAATCCAGGAGTGATGGCTGAAGTCCGAAGCTTCACATCACAAAGAGGGCGAGTTTGTTTCAAGAGCTTTGCTCAGCACAGGAAACCTGTTGCTCCTAAAATCTCTTCACTGATCTCAGTTTTACCAGCATCATGTTAAAGTCAAATACAAGGAGTAAATAGAAATGCCTGTCTGTCGCCTCCAAGTGACAATTTTCTTCTTGTGCTTTTTCTTTTTCATAAGTATAATGTAAAAGATTTTCATTAACAAGAAAACTATCTCGTTATAACGAGAAAACTATCTCGTTATAACGAGAAAACTGTCTCGTTATAATGAGAAAACTATCTCGTTATAACGAGAAAACTGTCTCGTTATAACAAGAAAACTATCTCATTTTAAAGAGAAAACTATCTCGTTATAACAAGAAAACTATCTCATTTTAAAGAGAAAACTATCTCGTTAACGAGAAAACTATCTCATTATAACGAGAAAACTATCTCGTTATAAAGAGAAAACTATCTCGTTATAAAGAGAAAACTGTCTCGTTATAACAAGAAAACTATCTCGTTATAACGAGAAAACTATCTCGTTATAACGAGAAAACTATCTCGTTTTAAAGAGAAAACTATCTCGATATAAAGAGAAAACTATCTCGTTATAACGAGAAAACTGTCTCGTTTTAAAGAGAAAACTATCTCGTTATGAAGAGAAAACTATCTCGTTATAACGAGATAGTTTTCTCATTATAAAGAGAAAACTATCTCGTTATAATGAGAAAACTATCTTGTAAAAACAAGAAAACTATCTTTTTAAATCAAGATAACCATCTCGTTATAATGTGTTATGATTTCTTCTCGTTTGTCACTTTCACGGAAGTTTATTGCCTGGATGGAGAACATGACTGAACCACTATATATAAAAAAAACAACAGAATTATCTGGTTTTGTGCTCAGATGTTGCAGCTAGTAGCACTTAATAATATTCACTCTCTAATCTGAATTTGGCCCCGATTATTTCTAAAACATTATTCAGCACTAACTTGTCATTTTTCAGTCTAGAAATGTGTTCCTCTTGCAGATTTCTTCTTCATAAAAAGGCAAATAGTGAGACTCAGTCGGGTTCTACATCACGCCATCCAGGCAATAAACTTCAGTGAAAGTGACAAACCAGAAGAAACTATAACATTTTATAACGAGATGGTTATCTTGATGACAAGATAGTTTTCTCGTTTTTACAAGATAGTTTTCTCRTTTTGATTAGAYAGTTTTCTTGTTATAACAAAATAGTTTTCTTGTTTTTACAAGATACTTTTCTCGTTTTTACAAGATGGTTTTCTCATTATAACGAGATAGTTTTCTTGTTATAACAAGATAGTTTTCTTGTTATAACGAGATAGTTTTCTTGTTATAACAAGATAGTTTTCTTGTTATAACAAGATAGTTTTCTTGTTATAACGAGATAGTTTTCTTGTTATAACAAGACAGTTTTCTTGTTATAACGAGATAGTTGTCTTTTTATAACGAGATAGTTTTCTCCTTATAACGAGATCCAGTTTAAAAATAATTTCATGTCACGTGGCAGCTCTACGCTTTCGTAGTTTAAAAAGAAAGTATAAATCAAAAACATAAAGAACATTATTATTTTGTTTATTAAAGAAAAAAACGTCTCTTTTGAGAAAGGCTTTTTAAACCAGAGTCAAAGACAAATGGAAATGTTTATTTCCCCTTTGGTGAACCCTACACTGCTCAGACAAGGACATAACTCTGGGAAATACCTGCAAACTTTAGTGGCACAAAGATGGGCTAAAGGATACAGCAGCAGATACAACCGTAGTAAGAGTCAGGTTATTTTGAAACAAATACCCAAAAATACGTAGTTAAACTTATTTTTATCTGTTTGATACAATAAGAGGCAGTTTATACCAGGATATAATAATGGTCAATAATGCCCAATAGTTGTTGGCATCATCTAGTAGCAAAAAATTGTGATTACGACCAGTTCAGTGCCCCTCAGATACTTTTATTTTTGTAATTTTCAAAAATTATTTTAACAGCTGCTTCAAGTTCTTTTTTAAGTAAAAAAAATAATTGGGAGGGGCTTTAGCAGACYGGATGGAAGTCACTCATGAGCCAGATGCAGCCCACAAACCACTAGTTGCCCATCCCTGGTTTAGAGGGTCTTTACTTTATTTTTGTTTTTCAAATTTCTTGAAAAAAGGGAAAATTTTTAAAGTATTTATTTATGCTTCTTCACTCATTTAAAAAATGTTTTCATCTTGTGCCTATAAGTCCTCAAAACTGAGATCCTGAAGCTGATTAAGAACCACCATCATGAAAGATGTTTTTCAGTGCATCTTACAGTTCAGCAGTTTGTTACTGAAACCTATTTGAGCAACACACCTCTTCACATGCAAATAAACTTTGTACAAGATGTTAAGACAATAAATGAAAAAAATATTATCAGAAAAGCTAATTAAATGGAAACGAATCAGCCCACAAAGTACAGAGGTGTTATCACAGAGGCAGTTAATCTCATTAAAATTAACATGTTTCAACTTGAAAATATGAACTTCATCAGTTTAAGTGAAAAAATCAGTGAAGATTTTCCTCAGCTGTAATCTGATGAGCTGGAGTTTCAATAAAAATTTAAAACTGCTTCTGTTTATTTTATTTTTTTAACTAGTTTCCATTTTTTCTAAAATGTCAAACCTTTTATTTCTTTGTGCCTTGTGGTTTTAGTTTATTCAGTGAATAAAGTCTTTTTTTAATGCCATAGGTTATCTTCAAACTCATTTATTTGGCTGCTTCTTGCAGATATTTTGCCCAAATCTCTAAAGTGTTTGAACATAATCAGCAAGAAAAAAAAAAAAAAAAAAAAACCACTTGATCTACTATAATTACTTTAGGGCCCAGAGGGTCTTTATAGCTGACAATAAAACTAAATTAATTAGACAGAAAACAGAGCCCAAGTGTGTCCTGCTGTCATATTTTATATGGAGAAAACTAAATTGTTAATGAAAGTTTTAGGTGGAAACTTAATTCTTTTAACTTCTGTCAAGCTTAATTTTTACAATGTCCCAAACTTGAGCTTTTTAATGTTTTTTTTTTGGCTAATGTGAAATGCTTGAAGTGTGTTTTTAAAAACCTTTTTTAATCAGACATCACTCTGAACACCACTTCAAATGTATTCAGAATAAATTACTATAATGTGGATTAAATTTGCAGTAGTTTATTGATGTGAAACTCAGTCTAACACTTATTACTGAAGCATTAAAATGCTAAATCTAATTGTGTTTGTAAAGAAAAACAGATTTATACAAGATGGACTGTTTTGAGAGCAGCAACAATTTGTTGATTCAGCTCATGAATTTCCTCCTTGTTTAATGGAAGAGGGAAAGGAAAAACCAAGATGTTGTGTAGAAAGAGTAAACACTGTATGTGACGTATGAAATATAAACTTCTAACAGTGTTATTTATAGAGGATATATTTGTTGAATCATCGAATTTATTCACGTTGCAATGTTTTCTGAAAAACAGTGATAATCGTCACTAAAAATGAGCCAAAAATAAGAATATCGGCACAAACGTCCATCAGCCTGGCATCTACGAAAGTGTAAGTAAATAAAATTTGTCTTGTTAAAACTAGACGTTCTCTGGGGAAATTCTAAGTGCTGACACTGATGAGGATGTCACGCTGACACAAATCATCCACACAAACATAACGAACTGGGCGTATTCCCCATGGCAACAGCTCTTCTTTCACTCTGCAGGACAGTGTGTTCTATCGCGCACTAAAAAAACTGCTCAGATAGAAAAGACACACACACACACGCACACACACACACACACACAAAAAAAGGACCAAGATGTTTATCCACATTTACCAGATCTGAGTGGATTGAGCCTCTGCTGGAGGCGAATGAGCTTCATCCTGCCTGCAGCCTACAAGACCCATTTCTGTCCTGATGCTAAACAAGACAGAACCCCCCGCCCCACCACCACCACCACCAGAGGTCCTGTGTTCAGGTCTTAATGGGTCATAACTGGGTTAGCTGTACTGCATGCTAATATTCTAGTAGGCTGGTGCAATTTTATGTGTGAAACACAATATTAGTATAACTGTGATTGATGTTTGCAAAATGCAGATTGAACCCAAAATATATAATAAGGAAAAAAATACAGTAAATCAGAAATATGACTGTACAAATATGAGATATTTTGGTAGTAAATCACATTAAAGCCCTGTATGTGTGCCTGCCTGGTACTTGTGGGGAACATTTTGAATATGTGGAGAACGGGTTTGGTTGTCAAAGTTGCTAAATCTTTTCTCCTAGAAAGCGCTGTTACAAAATTTTTGCATTTGAGTTTCCAAAATAGTTGTCACAGACTACCCACGTTTTGATTTTAGCAGTGTGACATCGTTCAATGAGGTGAGAGGGCTTATTGTGTTTTTCACATCATAACTTTTGATTATTTTGTGATCATTTTGAATTGCCTTTAAACAATGGATTTAAAATTAAACACTTATTGGCATTTGAAAGTAAAAACGCAGAGCTAGACTGTTTTTTTTTCTTTGCTAGACTATAACATGTGCTTGCTAGCACAACTGCTAGCAAAACATTCCTGATGGGGTTGGTGGCCAGACAGCCCCTGACGTGATGCTCAGGGCAGTCTGCGCCGTGAAACTGCTGCACAAATCTATCTGAAGTACAGCAAAGGACTTTAATATCATTTATCAAACACTGGCAAGATACAAACAAGAAGTCCATCAGAGGTTTCTGGGGATGAAATTGGCCCATTGGTGCCTGTGAGATACACCAGGGCAGCCTCTTTACATCTGTCAGAACTGTGATGCAGACAGTGACTGAATAAAAATGGATAGGCCCTACTCTGTTCAGATGCAAACAACTTGAATCTATTTTTTATTCAATTTTTTTGACAAGTCCTATCAGTTTATGGCAAATAAGATGTTGTTACCTATATAAAATGTTTTTTTTATCAACTAA
>NW_013953438.1:18404-20171 GCF_001266775.1 Austrofundulus limnaeus
GCTCCGTTCTTCCCCCATTCGTGAACAAGATCCCCAGATACTTAAACTCCTCCATTTGAGACAGGGCGACCCCCCTGACCCGGAGAAGGCACTCTGCCCTTTTCCGGCTCAAGATCATGGCCTCGGATTTGGAGGCGCTGAGCCTCATCCCAGCCGCTTCACACTCGGCCACGAACCGCTCCAACAAGAGCTGCAGATCTCGTTCCGATTTTTACGCTTCTTCTATTTCAAAAATACACTTTTGGGTTCCATCAAACATTGAAATTAGATTGACTAAGCATAGCATTTCTTTTTTATTTAGATGAAAGTAAAGAGTGTGACAACCAACCCCGTTCTCCCCTACCTGGTTTAAACCAGGTCGACACCCGGTAAATACTTGGTAAGTGCCAGTACATACCAGTTAAATACCCAATTACCCTAAAAGTACCAGTTACATATTAGGTATATATAACCTGTAAGTACCTGATACGTACCTAGTATCAAGCTGTATTATTGCTACCAAAATGTTAAATATTTATACTGATATTCTGATTTTTTTGTACAGTTTTGTTTTCCTAAATTTGCTGGTTCAGTTTACATTTTAAAGTTTATGATTTGACAGTTGTATCTTATTTAGGTGTCTACTTTGTGTCACGCACAAACAATTTCACCATTTAGCTGAAATAATAAAATAAAACGTCTGTTTTTATTCTGTCTATTTTTAATGAAAATTCAAGTTTCAACGATTGTTATTAGGAAACGAAATTGTGTTTCTGCCAGATGTGTTCTGGTGATTTACTCTTTTATACGAAGCACATTCAAAAGCTTTTATTTTATTAMCTGTTGATTGTTTGCTTAATGAAGAATTACTCTGGTGTTGTTTTGTCCTCATTACCGATCAGGTTATTTTAAACTAAGACTCTATTGAGTGTTTGCATTTTCCTCCAGCATCTTGTTGTGAAATGTTTAAATATGTTTTATTTTATAATTCACGTCACCTTGTTAGCCACTCAGGGTTTCTGTGTGTGTGTGAGGTCATACAGGGAGAGCAGTTCCTTGCAATAACCCACGTTATGACATCTTTTAACCGTCACTTTTTCCTCTTTCAGAATGTCACACACCCTCTCCTTTCCACTTTAACAGTCGCTGGTTTTATTCAATCAATCAAAAACTGGTTTGGCTGAAATGTACCTACTCCAGACATTAAATATGAGTTATTTCTGTTTTATTTATGGCAAAGCTGTCATTAAAAATCATTTACTGCCACATCAAAATGATGCCAGATAACTGTTTGGGTTGGTTAAAAAAAATAAAGTAAAAAAATCCTCCTTCCTGCCAGATAATAGGGGCCAATTAAAGAAGAGAAAAGCAGTCCTCATTGCTCCCCTTTTTCTGACCTTTGACGCAGGGGTATTTTGACAAACTGAGACTAAATGATGCTTCCATGAAGTTATTTTTTAATAACTAGTCTAAAAGTAGCTCCTGTATGTCTGAGAAAACCTCTGTTGCTGTTTCAGGTGGTTCACAACCTTCTGAGACACTGACGCAGCATGTCCACATGTTGAGTTTTTTTATGGGAATTAACCAACCAGACACTCACTACTTTAAAAACCTCAAACATTTTTTATCGTGTGTGAAACTGGTTTTCCTCCTGTCTTATGAATAGGTTTCCAAGTGAGAAGCTCATGGGGATGTTTGGCTAATGCTGCGTTCACACTGAACGCGATTTCAGCGTCAAAATCGCATCCAATGCTTCAAGTTGGAAGCTTGTGCACTTTGAGGTCAGAC
>NW_013953438.1:20656-22015 GCF_001266775.1 Austrofundulus limnaeus
GCTGACGCAGCGCGTCGAGCTGCAAAAGTTCAGATTTTCTAACTTCAGCGATTTGCGCATCAAGCGTGTCGAACGCTCAAATCGTTCAAATCGTGCTACTCTATTCGCGTTTGAGGCGCCGCAGCACTTCCCSACGCAGATTGAAGTGCGTCCACCATAGACTTTGTATGTAAACCTGATGCTCCTGATGCTGAAATCGTGTTTGGTGTGAACGCACCATAACACGTATTGAACTGATTGCAACCTGTAGACCGAATGCAGAACTTTTCAAAGCGGTCCGTAATGACGGCCTTTGAGTTCTCCACTATTTGTACCACATTTTCTCTGCAAATTTTTTATGTCGAACAAAAGCCGTCATGGCGCAAAGCTCTGTGGGAAGCAACATGTTTGTGATTGTGCTGCTGGTTTGGATAAATGAAGTTTAGACAAAGTTAGCGCCTAAACTTGTATCCGTCTCAGCTTGTGTGCCAGTTTCTCTTCTTGTCTCAGGTTTTCTTATCTGAAGTTGCTCTCAGTGCCTTGAGATCTCTAGATTAAAGGTCTCGGTGAGGATCTTTTTAACTTYCATTCAGTATGAGCACCGGCTCTGTCTGTGAGGAGACCTTTCATGAAGGGATGCTCTCTCTGCGYGCTCTCTCCTGATTCATCTTTTACCTTCGATTCCCCTGCCAGCACTCACTCCCGTTCACTGACTTTCTGTCTTTGAAAGTCGATCTTTTTCAGCACCAAATGGATTGTCTCTTTAATCCCTGAATAACGTCATGTCTTTGTATCGAGATTAATACTTATTTCTGTGAGGATGTTTAAAAAAAGTATTTTTGTCAATTCTGCAAAAAAGAAAAAAGAAACCTTATATCACAAACGCACGCACGCACGCACACACACACACACACACACACACAACACGAAGCAAAACAGGGTTAAAATAATATAAAGAATGCTTTTTGTCTCTCGCCTCCCTTTTGGGCATATCTTTTTTTCAGAAATTTAGAAATGTGGCAGAATTTAAGGCATTACATTCATTAGGTTTAGATTTATCTTTTTTATTTGTTGAAAAAAAAACTTTCAGATAAAATTAGTAAAATTGGGGAAAATTCTGCAAGATTGTATTCCTTCTCATTGTCACTCGTTATCAGGAAAACAACAGATAAGTTGACACCATTTGAAGGAAAATAAAAAAAATACATTAAATGTTTTTTGGGAAAACTAGCTGAGTTTCAAAAAAAATAATACACAAGTTGAAAGAAATCACATCCTGTCTTAAAAGATAAAAAAAAAAAACTTTGGAACTTGTCTTTTCCTGTCTGACAAGTGCTGTCATTGTGACCCCACCCCCACCCCCACCCGGCTTCCAAACGC
>NW_013953438.1:22281-24209 GCF_001266775.1 Austrofundulus limnaeus
ATCTGGACACGCAAAAATGGTTATTGCTCAAAAATTATTAAACATAGGAGATTCAGATTATCTTTGGTTGTTTAGCTCTGATGAGGGGCTATTCATCAGGTCAACCAATGCCCCCCACCCAACCACCAAAAAAAAAAAAACACTACAATTTTGGGATGCACCTAGTAGCATGACATTTATTAGGAATAAAGACTTCAGAGTTCTGGTGCATTTCTGCGTGCGGGGGTCATTATGTTACCGCTATGCGGTATCTAGCTGTGCCTCAATTCCCCTTAAAGTTTAATTTAATCCTAAGGCAAGGAGGAAAACACTTATCTGTGCCAATGTTTTAAACTAAACTTTAAACTACAAGGTAAACTGAGGCACAAGCATGCACAGTAGATCTGCACATATATCCTGCTCCTACCTGTCGACCAATAGGAGAAGAGCTGACACACCTACCTTATTTACATAATGAGGCAGAAATTCATAACAAAAAGTAAATATAGGAGGCAAAAAAAATGTAAACTTAAAATATGAAAACAAAAAGACTTGTGGTAAAACTTAAAAAAATGATAAACTCTGAAAAACAATGTAAATTATGTGTTGAAATATATAATTTCTTGGATAAAGCTGGCGAAATAAATGATTAATCAAATTGTAAAAATTAGGTGAAGTTGTTTTTTTTATTTTTATTGGTGCATTTTAAGGTTATTCATTTATTAGTCATTTTATATATTCCTGCTTTAATTAATGGGGCAATGTATAATCAACTTTTTTGAGCTTTATAACATGTTATCTTCTCATCAAAAACATGCCCAAGGTCTTGCTTTGACTCATCCATGCATGTTTGAGAAATCCTGTAGTGTCCTGAGGCAGCCASGCAGGAGAGCAAAAATGTCCAGTTGGGCCTAAAACCACCTTTTGGGACCAGTTCCTCCTCTGGACTGTGTCTCCAAACTGAGCTTCCTCATCACAGAGCAAGCATCCCCCACCCCCCGGTGACTCCTGCAGGCTATCAGCAGCAACAAAGCAAACACCCGGTGAAACCACGTCTGCTGAGCTCCTAATACTACTTCTCAGTCCTTTTAAGATTAAAAATACCTTTGAGGAAATGGATTTTCAGAAGCCAAGGAAACTACACTGAGCTTCTGCTTCACAGCCAATTTCAAGGCGTTTAGAAACGGATATTTGATTTGATTTATGATTTATTCCAGACATGTCAAATTCATTACATAAAGCACAGTCTGAATCTATAAACCTCAATATACCCTTTCACATATCTACAAGAAAATGAAACTTAGACTAATTATACACAAACCCATAAAATAAATATACATCCGATGTGCACACACCTATCCGTGTACACCTACCCAAGTACATACACTCACATGAAGCACATAAATCCCATTAACATGTCTGAAAAGGGGTAGGGAGTAAAACTTATTTAATCCTACCCCTGTTCACCACTTCATCTAGTTTTCAGTCTTATCAGTTTGTGATGAAAACAAACAAATATACACATTTAAAGAGATCCAACCAGCACTCCAATATAACATAAGTAATCCACATACCCCCATATGGATTACAAAGTCATACTAATATATACAATCCCATATACAGCATTGAGACACACATTTTAAATTTACCTGATTATCATTCCTATACTTATCAAAAATCATTAGTCTGAGTTTTTTCTTAAACAAACTCATGTTTGTAATTTGCTTCAGTTCCTGATTGAATTTATTCCAGACACTTACACCACTGAYTGAGGTGCACATTCTCTTCATAGTTGTTTGAACACTCCTGGTTCTGAAATTAAGGTTTCCCCTGACATCATAACCCCCCACTCTGTCCAGAAAAGGTTTCTGTATATTATCTGGAAGTTGTTTGTTCCTAGCTTTATACATCACTTGAGCTGTTTTAAATTCAACCAGGTCTAAGAGTTT
>NW_013953438.1:27836-29330 GCF_001266775.1 Austrofundulus limnaeus
CGTATCGTGACCCCTTTGTCATGATATGTATTGTATCGCCAAATTCTTGCCAATACACAGCCCTATCTCAAAGTGGTGAAAATTGTATCAATTGCATTCAGAGACCAGTTGACCAGATACATAATTCCAGTTTCTCGAATGATAGGTAGAAGGAAGACAAGATCTAGCACAGCAGCGAAGCAGGAGAATGAGGGATATGCGGGAGAAAGAGCAGAAGCGTCCGACTCCTCCAAGGGCCAAGCAGAAAAAAAAATGTTGGTGATATCATAGGTTCACCATTTATCTTGGTGAGATGTAGGACATAGGCGTCGCAACAATAGTAAGTGAAGGGGACATGTGCCCCCTGACTTTTCAAAAGTATCCGTTTGGACCCCTCCACATTCATCTCATCAGTTCACACAGTGACGATTCGATTTTGTTAGGCGACTTGATGAAAGAATCCACTCCACTTGATTGATAGGAGAAACCTCATCACACTAAAAATCTGCTCCGGGTCTTCCTGGTTACCTCCGACCAGTCAGCACCAGCCTGCAGGTACCAGTAGGAGCGAGCAGCCGGAGGATAGATGACCGGCGTCGGACTGCCTCCATCGGGTTAGATGGGAGGAAGATGACGGTGAATTCCAGGAGCGCATTCAACCTAACTTCTAGCTGCTTCTARAAGGCAGTGTGTGTGTGATTGTATCCCTCCACAGACACAGGACATTAGGAGATCCTTCACAGAGAAACAGAAAGTAAGTTAAACTCTCCACAGAACAGATTTATCCTGTGTAAAGTTAATGCAGTTAGCTGCTGGCTACAGCTAGCTTAGATATCACCACCAATTAATGTAATTTAAAGCATCTGCTAAAGTACAGAGTGATCAGCTGGTGATATCAGTAGGTAAAATAATCAAATCAGAAGTTTATTGGGTGTTTTTATTAAAGTATAAAAAGATTGCATTCTAAAACGTATTGTGATTGTAGTTTTTTAAATTTTCTTAGAATAGTTTCAGCATAAAACAAAGCTTGGTTCATGCCTGAAAACTTTAATAATCAGATGATGAGACTGCTGACTCACAATCACTGATGAAACCAGGCCAGATAGTCGTCTGTTATTTATTGATCTCATTTCATGATATTTTCTGACTTTTTAAAGCTGACTGGCTTCAGCTGGCAATAAAAAAACGTAATGTTTAATCCATCTTAATGTGATGCAGGAGCTGATGAGAGTCAGGGTCAGCAGCAGGTAGGGACAGAGTTCTGTGGCTCAGGTGAGTGGTGATGATGATGATGATGATGATGATGATGATGATGATGAAGGTGCTGCTGGGAAATTATGAATGAAATCTAAAATGTTTACTCAAATCAGTTTTCATTTTGAATCCATTCTAGACAGTCGTGTGAAGTTTATGAAATACATTACTGATTTAAAGGCATATCTAGACCAGTGGTTCCCAAACTTTTTATCTTCTGACCCACAAAATATCCATGGCAAAAACTTGTGACCCCAAATA
>NW_013953438.1:35130-40542 GCF_001266775.1 Austrofundulus limnaeus
TAAATAAATAAATCATGCAGCATCATGAATTCTTGTTCCTCTGGTCATGATCAGCTAAATGTAAAATCTGCAGATTTCATAAAATGAAAGCCTGAATGATGTTTTCTATGGTTGGTATTTAAAAAAAAAGGCAAAAATCACAGTGTTCCCTTATTATGAGGAGCCAAGAGAGATATTTCTGATCAATATTAAACTGCACTGTTATTTTTGCCATTGATGCCTGATTTGTTCATTTGATCTTAAAAACAGCAGAGCCCTGTTTTCAAGTTTAAGCGAACAAATCTGCAGTCGTAAGCACGAGATAGTGATGTCTGCTTGCTGAACTGATTCTTTCAGGCGTCAGAGAAGACGATTACATGGAAAGGAGATGTGAATTTGCTGAGATAAGACAGCTGAGACAAATCAGCTCATTTTAAACAACAAAAAACAGCACTGGACATTTTTATCTGAGTGTTTTTTATGGTTAAAGACCACTGTAAAGAAATAATAATAAATGAAACATCCTGTTGCACAAGTATTTCCCCCCACAAACATTTGCACATTTTTTCTACACATTTAGGTTGCTGCAATTAAAAGACTCCTTAACTTTGTTAGTTCACGTGAAAGCATGAGGCTTATTAGGAATTTGCTGAACATTGAGGTGACACAAAGTGGCTAAAAATCTTTTGTTGTGAGTCTGGATCACAGCATCAAACTAAAACCTCCTTTTTCTTCTAGAAGGTTTGCTGCGCTCTTGCTTTTTATAGTATTTCTACAAGGTTTTTCAGAGAGCAGCTCGGATGGGAAAAGGTTTGGGAAACATTCATAAATGCTGTTATAATGCAAGACACTGACTCAAATCAAGGTTCTACATCATTTACAYTTTTCAAGAGACCGTTTATACAGAATCTAACCAGTGGTCACCCCAATTTGTGAGAAATGTCTTGTAGCTGAAGACACCTGAAGACATAGTTTTGTTTTCTGTACCAGGTTCAGAAATATTGGACTGACATCTTCTGATTTGATGTCTCCGATTCTGCATGCACAGTTGAATCCTGCTGATAAYGTTGTGATAATGAGYAATGCAAAAAGAGGTTTTATAGCCTGTTGGTATTMTTTATTGCAAATAAACTCTCACTCACTGGAATAAAAAAAGAGTTTCTCCTCCCATCAAACTCTAACCTGCACATTGTATTTGGAAAGGACTTTCTGACAGACTCTCCTCCTTTGATGGAACTTGGGCACACATTTTTGCATCTATAGACAGTTGATTTAGAGTTTATTTGCATTTCTGCAGTGACAAACAGCTGCTTGAAGAACCCCATGTGCTCAATGATGAGACCAGGTTTCAGGAGCCAAAGGATTTATAGACGTTGCAAAACTTATATCAATTTTTCCCGTGAAAAATCCTAAGAAACCTTCAAATCAGATTTTCCATCCAGCTCAAAAGTGCCCTTTAAACTCAAAGGAGCAGCATCTCCACACCAAGTTTCTTTAGATATTTTAGCTTCACGTCTTCTTTACAAAGTTTATGCAATCAGAGGAAGAAGGAAGTCAGTTCATATTGTGGTGGAACTAATACTTTTATGTTTAAGCTTGTTATTCATGACATCCTTTAATGACCTAGGTTTTCATGACATGCTGTTCATCTGCAGATAAAATGATTAAAGTCACAACAAGATCTGCTAACAACAGTCATTCTTAGATATTTTAGATATCACTTGTGTTTATCTTTGTGTTTTCCATTGACCTTGTATCAAATCTTGCTAAGATGACAGAATGGTGTTTGTTAATATGTATATGAGGCCTCTCAACAGAGTTTAACAGTAGTGTGGAGAGACAGTGACAGAGAGAAGCAGAGGCACAGAGACAGGCCAGGTTCTCTGTTTCCTGTTGTTGCAATAAAACTCAGCTGATCATCTCACGGAGTACCTTCATTCTTGGACCACGTATTTCTGTCTTTGTTAAACAAATATTGCCATAACAATATCAAATAATTATAGATACACCGAGATCAATGTGGTGCGGTAGCTGAGAGTTTCCTCTTATTGCATGAGACTGTACATATCACATTTACAGTTTGGATCTATCTGCCCTAAATATAAAATATAAAATAATCTTAAACTTGTGGCAAGAAAAGCATAGGTTAATATGCATTTCTATTCATCAATTTATTTCTAAGCCTGAAGTAAAATAATACACATTTCACAAAATGTACTTTTACACATATTAAGAATAAAGGAATGTCCAGGGTGAGCTGCTGTCCTGCCAGTCTTACCTGTACGTGAACACCCTCCCACACACCTCTCAAATCCTGAAAGAGGTTTTAAACATCCACTGTAAATTTCCAGCTCGTCACTCCACCCCCACTTAAAGACACGAGTGGTCAGCTGAGAGTGGGCGGGAGTCAGGGATTTCAGCTCTCCATCCCTGCTTCCTTTATTTCACACGTTGCTGTCAGCATCTATTTGTGGCCCAAAACCGAGTGCCAATCTGAATGGCTGCCTGGAGTTACCGTGTGAAGAAAAGCAACGGCTTAATGTGATTTAGGTTTTCTCCCACGCTGACTTTTTATCCTGCCTTTAAATGTGGCTCAGCAACAACTTTATATCAATTTTAGCATTTTTATATTTTGCTTCAAACTTTGAGGAAAATAATAAACCATAGTTTTGTTGCAAAGCTAACAAAAGTGTTGCAACCACTGCAGAAATATAACAACCATTGTGAGAAATCAGTTGTTTGTGGGAGCTTAAAGGTTTTACAGAGAAATGTTTAAACAATTCATTAATTCATTGCTTGTAAATACATATGGTCTTTCCATGATGGTCACAGTCATGTAAACTGCTTTATATAAATTTATTCATGAAAAAAAGAACACGTTATTATCAACCATTTGAGCTGATGCGTAAAGGAACTGAGGGTATGAATTATTTAATTGTAATTTCACATTGAGTTAAAGGCTTTTCATTGTCAAAAGGAAATATTAAAAAAAAATAAGCAGCAGAGTACAAAGAAACAAATATTGTTGCTGTCATGCTATTAATTGCTTGGCAGTATTTTTRCCACACTGCCTCCTCACAAGACAGCAACAGCAGGACATAAAAACACCAAAAGTCTAAAGAAAAAAGTAAGACAGGATGTGATTTATGTCAAAAATGAAAATAAGYTTCACACTTCATGAAGCTTAAAGGTATTTTTACCATTAGAGAYGTRAYGTTTGTGAAYGATTCAAATCTTTTGCAGTCTTTTAACGAGCCGTTTGTAGTTTYAATTTTCTAAAATCCTCATCTTACCTTTATTTTTTCTTTCTTAACTTCAGACATTAGGTTTTCATTGAAAACAGGCGGAGGGATGTAAGGCTCAGGGGGAAATGGATGCGGGGGGGGTCCACTTAACAAAACGTGACGTGATGACAGAACTTGTTCAAAATCAAACAGCTCTTTTGAACGACTTTGTGAAACAAATGGTTCATCAAGATTCAGATCCCGTCTTTATTCCAACTTTCATAAATGTGGTGTTTTTATTTTATTTTATTTTATTTTATTTTATTTTGCTTTGGTGAAAGCTAGTTTATTGAGATGAGGGATTCATTTAAGATTACATCATAATAACAACAGACAGACAATGAGTCATAATGTTATGCCGATGAAGGAGCTGCATCAGAAGGACATGGACATGTTTCTGTGTTTGAACTCCCACCAATATGCATGAGATCTGGATCATAACAGAACAAGATCCAGGACAGAAGCAGGTGAGTATTTCTACCTGAGTTACAGGTGAGGAGCTCTGTCATCTGTGGGAAGCTCGAAGTMACGCCGCTTATTTTATGCATTAAAAGGAGTCAGCTGAGGGGAGTTGCTTGTGTTTGGGTTGGGTGCAGCCTTCTGACAGGAAACAATGCAGACCAACGACCCGCTGAACAGATTATATATATCCCCCTCTGACCTTTGACATCATGGATCCAGGGTTTCTCTCCTGAAGCTTTTGCCTCCTAACCTGACATTGGACAGGAGAACAAAAATCGATTAATGGATGATTCTTTTACTTGTGACCAGCTCAGAGTGTTTTCCACTTCTCACAGACTGCTGGACGTAGGTTCCAGTGACCCCTGCAACCCGGAAAGCAGATAAATAGAATGGATAGATGGATAAATGTGTGTTGCTGTGAAAGCTCTCAGAGTTTCAGCTCTGCAGTATCTCCTCACTTGTCTCACACACCTTCTTGCTTTACACTGACACTTAGCTTTTGTTCCTCAGCAACACGTGAAAAATACGTTTTAAGGATATCGTTGACAAAATCCAACAATTGGCACAATAGTTTCAATGTGCTGCTTAGTGAATCAATAAAATCAGGATGAAATAGACTGACAATAAAGTGTGTTTGAAAGGAAGCCAATCCAACCTCCTGTTCATTTCTCCTGCTCTGTTTTCATTGATCTAACCTGGTTCTCTCTACACRCTGCCAACCAAGAGGAAGAGTTTATTGACATATTACAGTTTACTGTCTAATTCTAAACAAATGTTTACTTGTGGGGAAATGCATCATCTAGGCCAGGGCTATTCATTTAAATTGCTTTGGGGGCCACAGTTAATGCAGGCCAATGGCTGAGGAGCTGGCAGAGTTTTAGCCGGGCCAATCAGAGATCAGAACGTCGATTTTCTGCGCAGTGTCTGCTTGTAGTTTATTTTACCTGGACCAATCAGCAAACAGAAGGCGGAGTTTTAAATGACATTGATTTTCTGCACAGTGTCTGCTAGTTATTTTAGCAYAYRRCAGTGGAGGAAGTGAATGAAGCCAGTCTGTGTTGATAAGGCTTCAAATTAAAATAAATTATCTGACAAAGCAGCAGCTCTCATTTACAGCCGTCTCGTTCGGCTCGGTACTTTTCTCCTCTCAGTAGGGTTGTTTACAGCGCTCGCGATTTCCAGTTAGCTTCTTAGCTTAGCCTCCTTCACAACGACACACACACACTTCAGCAGAGGCCACGCCTCCAGCAAGAAATTGCTTCTCAATAGCAGCGAGTTCAGACCCTCGTATGAAGCAAAGTGAAGGACAGGGTCCGGTTTTTACCAGGCTAGTAAATACCACACATCTATAAAAACTTATAGTAATTAAAGTAGAAATTTGGGGATTTTGGGCTGAAAAGATGAATGAACCAATTGCTGAAAAAAAACTTTGGTCACTCACGGGCCGGATGTGGCCCGCGGACCACCATTTGAATAGCCCTGAACTAGGCAATCCTGGTCTTCGAATGCCGCTGTCCTGCATGTTTTACTTATTTCTCTGCTCCATTACACTTGATTCAACCCATTCTCACTCCCAACTCGTCACATATTGACGTTTTGCAAGGTTCCCTCTACGTCCGATATTGACGCGCGGGGTACCCCCCTCACGTCAGTTACTGACGAGATGGGGCGGAAGCTGTTGTCATAT